>NW_025783180.1:0-30391 GCF_021130785.1 Homalodisca vitripennis | reverse complement strand
CCCTAGCTATTTCCGAAATTCTGTTCTATTCTGAATAAAAATGTATTACAATACCAAATACCCAGGGTATTTACATAAGTTACTTCAAATTTCTCACTAAAACGACATTCCGATTCATCCAGATCCAATTTATAAGTCAACACCGTCTCAAGTTGACTGGAAATTAATTACGGGGATGGTCGTGGTTAATTGTTTGGTTACAGGAAACACAAACACTTCCCAGCATTTTTGGTCCTCTTGTTACACTGTCTAATTTGGAATTGAGGTTTACTGAACCAACACACATTAGTTAAACGTTATTTCATTAATTTATTATTCTATTAAGTTATTTCTGATTTTTAATCCCGTTCTACTTCCCAAATATTGTGAAAATATCTGAATGTATACACTTTCTATTTGCAGAACACTTTTTAGAAGTCATGAATTATTCCCAAAAAGAAATAGCAATAACAATCTCCCGTTATTGTTATTGCAGGTTTTAAGAGGAACACAAACAGATTAAAACTAGTTAACGAATGTAAGTGGTGAGAATAATGCCCACAATTACTAGAAGTTTAAAAACATGTTGAGTGAATCGGAATTAATACTTTGATAATAAAAACCATTTGTAGAAGTCCTGGTTTATTCCCAAGAGTCAAAGAAAAACTAGAAGCGTCTAAAATGTTTTTTAGTATTTGAATAAAAGGTCTTGTTTTATACGGGTTTAAACTGTAAAGGAAACACAAACAGGTGAATGAGTAAAGTAAATGGTGACAGGAATGTTTGTATTCGAAAGAGCTACACTATGTAATAGAATGTATACACTTCTTGGATTGCCAGAATTTAATTTTAGATCAAATGCAACGACAATGAGTTATGTATTTTCATATAAAGTCCATTATATATCTCGCCTTACGCAACGTATTTGTTAAAAATTTGATAATTTACAGTTCAGATGTTCCTGAATTCTCTTAGACGTTCTATTTGTCAAACTTAAGTCAAAGTTTAATGTATTTGGTTTTTCCACTTATACTGTTTTTACAATAATGGACATAATATTTATGTATATTTTGCATAGAATAATAAATTATATACTCGTACATTTGAACAGTAACCTTTATTAAACTGACCCTAGTTACAACGATCACATTATTTTAATAGCGTGAGGTTATATTGTCATAGATAATAAATAGATGTAAAATAAAATTTTCAATCCCAATAAATTCATGGTCACCAGGCTCGAACCCGGGTTTCTTGCTTGCCGGGCGAGCATGTTATTCCTACACCACAGACCCTTTTATAAACAAATCACTTATTTTTATTTACCATTTCTGTCGCATATTTGTTTAATAAACTAAACTAAGATATGGTCATAAGACAAAATATATAATCGTTAACAGAACGTAATAACCAGAAACTGTAAGTGCATTCAGACATTCTTGACGTTTGCATTACTTGATAAGTATTCTACTCAATTATATTTTTAACAAATAACTATAGGACAATGTATTGTCAATACAAAGCTACAATGTCCGAAATAAATCATCAAAAGACCATATGCCACTTTACTAATCATTAGAAACATAATAATGATGGAAGCAATTATTGTCTAAGAGCATTTTTACTTATTTATCCATTAAGATATTTACAGTTGAATAAATATCACTAGTCCTTGGCAGCTTAAATAATTTGCCACTTGCAATCTTTTTTTCCTTTTTTACGTTAGTAAATATTTTAACAAATATTTCTTTATCTGTTGTAACTCTTTAGTTGATGTATTGCATTTTAACGATTTCGTTAGTTACATACGAACCCAGGATAGGTTATTATACAAGAAATAACACAAGATGAAACAGATAAAAGTTTTTTTTAAACTATTTTCCAGATAATTTTACGCTTCCTTCCTATTTCATATAGAACCGTTCAAGAATTGTAATTTAAGTAGTTATATAGATTAATTATGAATTTCTCACATGGATTAATTCTATCCCTGTTAACTTTGTAAACAACTGTATGATAATATTTCTTATGAGAAATCCATGTGATAATTTATTACGGTTTGCACTTTATATCCAAACATCTAATGGTGTAACTAGAGGCAGAAAATCTATTTTTGTCAGTCATATAAAAAATAAATAGAACACTCATCATTTTAAATCATATTTATGTTGTAAAAGCATAAAAAAAATGTACCAATAATTTATTTTTTAATAATAATTTCTACTATGCCAAAGACTTTTTTTTATGTTTATGAGACTACATCGGTACACTCTTCATTTTGCTTAGACATAGACTATTCCGGGCCAGTCAGGCTCATACGTATTAACGAATAAATTAACAACCAATTTATAATACATTTCATAAATAATTTCCAATACTTCACGCTATATTTACTACTATGAATAATATTGAAACCTTTAATATGGCAACTCATACAATATATGGTACATATGACAATTTTGATAATAAACCACTAAGGATTAACTCTGAGTTTGGTTGTCGTATTTATACATTTTAGGGTTGAATTAATGAGCATTTATTACTATCGTAGTAACCGCAAATATGTCCTGCTTCTCTTTCTCTTATAACTAATATTACTTGGATAAACTATTCCTAGCTGTTATTACTGAACCGCACTGTACACGATTTACCGCAGCTGGGGTCAGTTAGCTGGTTACGTTAATTGCTTGGTTTACCTGTGTCTGTCCTAGTTTAGGACAGAAATATTGCACAGTACACATTATAAATTGTTTCCCGATGAAGTATCCATATTTTATTTATTTCAGTGTTTAGAAGAAATATAATTTTATCAAAAATCCTATGGCTCATACATTAAAAATTGTATTTATATAACCATGGGTGTATAAAAACAAGAACTTGCATTTTATTTTATTAAGTATTTTGAATAAAATGTATGTAATTTTTATTAAATATACACTTTTCTTTATAGCGATAAAATTTAAAATAAATAACACGGCGCAAATAAAACCAAACGCAAAATTAATTGCCTATTATTATTTCATTGTTTTATTTTACAACGTATAACACAACTTCGTACCATGCAATTAGTAGCATAACAGGTTATATTAATTACAAAAATTACATTTTGAGTTGTATAGGGTTTTGCATACAAGGTTATCAATGTTAAAAATCAAAGATTCTTATTAGTTTATAAATATATTTTAAAGCATTCATACCCTATTGAATAAATTAAACTCCTCGAACAGTGTAAAAAATATTCCGAAAACCATTAGCGTGTTTAAAATTCTTAATACCTTTAAATGCGGTGTTTTCCAAACACCGGAAATCTGTAATAAAACATATATTCAATTATTTAAAATTAAATATGAAACACGGAACACCGTGTTAGATTAGCCGACCACGGAAACTTAATTCTAAAAGGTTTTGCTTGGAAAATACACATTCGCGACACAAACAGTATTAGCTTTATATAATACACATAAACGTAGTGAGGTAAATAGACATTTCTATAATTTTAGTAGTTTAGGCCGGTTTGTACCCATATACTGATTTAAGCTGCATGTCAATATGCCTTATGGAATCACTGTTCCTGTTCTCCTAGAGAGTAATAGGAACTTAAGTAGTATGAAAAAACATTACTAATTACCTTGTGAGTATGGGTTCAAATAGATAGACTCATATTTTACCTGTGGACATGGATTAAAGTATTACAAGGGTTTCTTACTTGGGATATTTCCGTATTTCTGTTTTCACATTCACATCACATGTTAATCCCTTCCATAGATGATTTTTCCTTTTCTAATGCTGATAACATGTAAAAACCAGACCAGCCGTAGCACACCAGTTGCTGATGCTAAATCCGATTTTTGTTAGTCTTTATATATAAGGCAAATAACTGTCGAACGAGGTCACTTAATTAACTGAATTTGGGTGTAAATCTATCTACATATCAGTATTGGAATAGATACACATTGGTGAAATGTTAGATCTAATTTGGTATATTAAGGAGGCTCCATTTTACAACAAGGATTCCATATTGCTACAATGAAGACTGTGAGAGTGTCTCGTTTTATATGATGCACTAAGCAAAAGGTAGAATCGAGGCATACTCAGCATTTATATATATTATCAAGATCACACACATATATATATATATATATGTGTGTGTGTGTGTGTGTGTGATCTTGATAATCGGGAAGTGGAAGTGGGCCCGTATCAAGAATGATATTTTTCACTTAGTTTTTTAAGTTCCTTATATTTAACGTTATTTTTAATAGTGTAACGACAATAAATTACGTGCAAACTCTTATTTCAAATATTATATATATCTATAAAAACCTATTTTTAGAATATAAGACATTTTATTTATGTAGTTTTTGTATTTTTTTGTGTTAAAATTTAAATTGCGCTTGAGTCTCAATCCCTTATGCTTTTGGGTTTTAAAAGTTAAACTTTTTTCTAATATATTTATAGTTATTCGATGGATTTCATTATCACAAAACATTTTGTTTCTATATAATGTTCAAATGGTTGAATGTGTTTATATTCATTGTTGTGGTTATAAATAACAGAGCTTACAAATCAATGCGTGGATTGGAAGGTCGCTTTGTGAGCTAAGTACTAAATAGAAGAGGTCTGACTGGAAACGAAAAGAGTAATTTATCTGTAGAACTTTAATGTCAATTTTCAAAAATTTAATAGTAACTTCCATCTGTCATGACAATTACTATAAAACGGCTTTAGGCCATTATAACGTCTTATGATATGTATGCATACAAATATTTATACAGACACGTAAGTTCGTTTACATGGATTCACGCTTCGATTATTTTATACATTGAGTATCAAGTGAATAATGATATATTTCTCATTATAAATACATAAATATACATATTGTATAGTTTAGTTTTTAAACGCCTTTTGCCCAAATGTTGGTTTAACAGAAACTGCTGTAAATCCAAGCTAAAACGGAATTAATGATGCTTTAATTCAACGTTTCTTACTTGTGTAATAGTATTAAAAAACAATTTCAAGAAAAGTTAGTCGAGAATATTAATGATGACAAGTCTCTTCATCGCCAAATGCTGATGATGATCAGATCATTACGTGACGCAAACTGGCTGGGATTTTAATTAAGGAGTAAACCACACTGATTACACTAGACCACTCGTCGTTGATTGTTTTGGTTATTCTAAACCTGAACTCTTCCTTCACCATTTTATTGGTAGGGTGTTACGTTGTACAATTAGGAATTTAGATTTTCTACAGTTATCTGCAGTTATTATAAGTTCAATATACGTCAATAGTTTCATTTTCATTGGCAGTAACTTTTACAACAACTAAAAATAATCTTTATTGGAGATACGTTTATAAGAATTCAATTTATTTTAAATTTAATAAACAATTATATAAATATATGGAAAAAAATTATAAATATTGGATTGAAAAAGAAGAAAATTTGTTAACTGAAACAAGGTACAGTACATATAAGTGATGATAAAATAAAGCAGAAGGTGATAAACATAAAGTAATTTTATCGGCTGTCTGGAACGGCAATTGCGCATCTTGCATGACAATTTCACAACCATTGCATCTAGTGTTTTATTTAACAACATTTTTTGTAACCTGTACTGGTAACATATTTTTACCAAACTCTTTGAGAAGGCGATTCGTTGAAATATACTTTGGAAATAAGCACACACAACAGTGTTTCAATGTAAACATATCTATCTAATTAAAAAATTTTTTAAAATAAAGCAGTTTAGAAGTAAAAAACATATTTCTCAGAATGCTCAAAAATAAAAATTTTTTAACCACTATAGCATTCTTATTCATGATAAATTTAAATAAATAATTTACTAAATGTTTGTTGGTTTGGTATTTACTAAATGAATTTAAAATAAATCGAGATCGGGAACTTCAAAGTTACTGGGTTTACATACTTAGTACCAGTACAATGTGCACGATTACTGAATATTTTTAAAAGAAAATTTATATATATATATATATATATATATATATATTATATATATATATATATATATATATATATATACATTCCATAATTTTGTAGAAATGGCAGTAGCTGAATAAAATTTTTTCTATAAACATTGAATCACAAAAAGTACTTGCTCCGCCTGGACTCGAACCTGGATCTCTCACTTCCCACCGTCACTTGCCGTTGTCTTGTCACTTGTTTGGTTGTTGGTATTCAAAGAAACTATACAAATCGATTTATACGTATTGCAATTTATTAATTTAGCATAGTATAATTTATTATTTTAATATTTTACAATGTAATGTCAGTGTAGTTTTAGATTATCATCTTGTAATAGCTGACCTATCTGGTATAATTTGAAAGCCGCCTGACACAAGTTATGAAGAGTCCGTAAATCAGCTTAAAGCTTCTCGTCAAAGCCATCAACTTGGAAGGCGGGACATTAATCCCAGGTGACACGGCAAACGAGCCAGGCATTATAATGCTGACAACGCTGACCTAAACTACCCCTAGCGTGTAAGTTTTCAGATTACCATCTAATTGTGTAAATAATCAAGGATTTCTTAGAAAATATTATTTTTCAAGTATGGAGTTTTTGAGTTATAACTAATAAAACGCATTCAACTAATGAAACTACTGGTACGCATTCTATTATAATAAATTCCATTGGGTATAAAGTTTACTTCCGTTTCCAGTTTTAGGTAAAATTTTATCATACATTCGTAGTTGACAGCACCGAACTTGGTTCTTAGTGTGATCCGGGGTGTAAATATGTATTAATTTTAAAGGCCTTAATAATTATTTACCTCGGGAAAATGTAGAAAATTTAAATCTGTATCGTAATAAAATGATTAATCATAAATTGAGATAGCTTTAATACTTTCCAATAAAGTTTTGTAACTATGGAAAAATATTTTTCTATAATTAAACGATTGAAGTATCCGTGAAGTGAACTTGTTGCGTAATGTTTAGGGATGGTAAAATGGAATACTCGGACTGCGATCTGTGAAGTTAGAGTTGATGTATTACATAATAGATTTGTAATAACAAAAGTTACGTGGAGCAGTCCTGGCGTCTGACCTCAGAACTAACAAGAATGCTGAGTTTTTCTCCAGTTCAGAATTCTCTTAGTGCAGGGTCTGAAATTGGACGCAGAGTTAGACTTGTTTCCTGGAATCTGAAGTCATGATCATTTAAAGAGTTCCAAGAAAACTTTGGTGAAAAAAGCTAAAAATAAAGTCTTTACATTGATACATCACATATGTCTATACAAAAAATAAAGTGTATAATGTAAACATGTATTCTCACTATCCCATCTCGTGCATTTGTACTTTGATCATTTTCGATGAACATGTATCCTGATTCCAGGAGCCATGTATTTCATAGCACTACGTGCAAGACTAACTAGAGGTGAAACCAATATTAAATAATAATCTTAAATAATTAAAGGCGCATTGAAAAGTTTGATGAAAACTATATTTGCTCTTATCAAATTTTCAGTGAAAAAATTAATTTGTGTGAAGATTAATATTCTGTGTATTTATCTGAACTGAAATATCGTAACCAACATTATTACTACCTAAACCTATTTCTACAGTTCATGAAAAACAACTGTAGAACGGTTACACCGTGGGAAAATGAATTATGTTTAAAAAGTAATGTTCTACTCTTTTCGCCTCTGAGATGTTGTAACCTCTATTATTACTGCTTAAATAATAAAATAAACCATTCCTTCAGTTTATGAAACAATACTGTATAAATGTTTACACCGTGTAACAATATCAATCCTCATAGCTGCAGTATAATTAAGAGTATAACACTGTTAAAAGATTCCAATAGTTGAAACAAACACAACACAACAATAAACCTTCAGTTGGTAAGTGTTATTTTATGCAACGGAATTTGTGAAACGGGATTCTAGCATTAGAAATAAATGTGCCTCCACTACACATAACAATGATAGTATGCAACTTAAATCCATTTAGTGATAGAATTATTCACTATGTTCATTTTTGTTTATTGCTAATTGCAAAACTATGTCCAGATCTTTGTAAAACGATCTATGTAAATTTTTATATCACTATACAATTTTCCATATTTTAATAAACTATATTTGAACTGAAAATATCATAATAATATTTATATCAACACACTATTTATAGTATCACTAAAATAAGTGTCAGAAATCGAATGTGGAGTGTAATATTTATGTTGCGTAAAGAGTGCAAATACCTTTTAAAATTAAATTTAACAAAGGCTAAACATTATTATTCCAAATATAAATAAAAATATTTGTGAAATTTTTCATGTGCTATCAAGTCAAGGCAGAGGCTTATTGTTTTAATACACAAAAATATAACATTTTAAACCTTTCTTTGAACATTTTAATAACATTTACATGACTATTTTTCTTACTAATTTTTGAATATGCCATTTAATATAAGTAGTCTTTTAGATTTTTAATAAACGGAAGAGCATAAATATAAAAATATCTTTAAGTGCAAATTAATTTTTACCTCAGAAGTTAAGTTAACTTAAATTAAAACGTTTCGGCGCTCTGAGCAGATTCTTTCTGATATGTCAAATATCATTCGTTATAAAGTACGACCAGTTTATTGCTGGGAAAAAGGTGTGTAATGAACATCATGACGATTTGAAATTATATTAATTAAGCTGGTTTTATGTTACTAAATGTTGTGTGCAATGAATTAAATTAAGTATCAGTACTCTTATAAAGAAGTAATTGAGCATTAGATACACAAATCAGTCTCATACAAAATAAAAGAAAACCCGTAAGTAATACAGAGATGGTTTTTTTCCAGTTCTAAACTTGGCAGAACTGGCTTAGGGGAATAGGCGCCAATGTAATGTTCACTAAGGTAAATAAATAACTTCAGAAAAGTAGAATTTGTTGGTATTTTTATATTTATGTGAAATGTAGTAGAATTATAATATTACAATAGACCATAATTTAATAAGGGTAGGGTGAGAGCGGGGCATGTTGAGACAAACTTCAGATTTTATTTTTTACATTTTTTGTTTGAATTATTTTGTAATTGGAAAAATACTGATATTATACTTCAATTAGTTGTGCACTTTTCTATGGTATTGACGCTTTGATTAACTATATATATCTCCCAAAATTAAAATATTTGTTTAATGCTGTAAAGTGTATCAATGTTCCCCACATGGGGGCAAGTTGATACTAGCGAGAGGCAACTTGATACAAGTGTATAAATAATAAGCTAATAGACATTAAGGTAGCAAATAATCACTTAATAGACAATCGAAAAAATGTATTAAGCAGAATATAGTACAAAGGTAACGTAAGACATATTATTAAACTATTTTAAACACACAGTTTATGAGATTGTGTTTATGAGATAACCTACTCAGAATCACTGATTACAAAGTCAGATGTACAGTGAATACAAGTGTACATTTTACAGTCTTTCCCACATTCTATATGGGCCCATTTTTTTGCAAGAAATGCACTGTATCCAGTCCTGACCTGGCTTGGATTTGGAGAGAATGGCTCCAAACATATGAGACACAGGGCGTCGTTCTCTTCCTCCGACTCTGATTCAACCTTCATTTTATTCTTTGGGACGCATTTCTGTTTTCTTCACCTTGTTCTTCTCCTTAGTCTGACTCTCTATCATTTTAAAAAAGTCTTTTTTGGCGTTTTCCGACTTGGCTACCATTTTAGCTTCCTTTTTTTTGGCTTCCACTTCCAGCCCTCTCCTTAACTGGTGTGCTAGTAAGGATAGCGGATTTTAAAGATTTCCTCCCTTTTTTGATATTTTTTCGCTCTCCAGCTTTAGGGTAGGGGTGGATTTCTTGAGGGCTTACAGTGAATACGCCTACAGAAACAGCCTTATTTGTAGATGGAACTGCAGTTGTAGTCTCAGTTCGGTTCACTTTGGAGTGTAGACCATCAGCGTTGCTTGTCCCAGCTTGAGAAGTCTTGACAGTGCTGTCTTTGTGAAGTCATCTCTCTATCCGTGACTGCGCTGGACAAGAAGTCATCCTCAGTAAACACTTCTCTTTTGTATGGCGCGATTCCTGTTGCTTGAAATCCAGATATAATATTAGTAGGATTTATTGCTCTAGGGAGTGCCATCTTTACTATGCCAGGAATGTCCGTAGATTGTTACAGTTTTCCCTGCATTGTTGACCATCCAGTCGTCGACTGAAGCGAAGTAAAATCTTTTGAAAGGCCATAAACTGACCTGTCAATCGGTTGTAGGCGGTGGGAAGTGTGGGGGGGAAAAGACAACATAACGATACCATTTCCTTTGCAGAAGTTGAGCACTTCAATAGATAAGTGTGATTCATGGTTATCCAAAACCAACAAGCAGGGATTGCCCTTGCTAGATCTTACGTGGCAGTGAAAATGTTTAATGAACGTCAAAAAACAATTCAGATGTGATCCATCCGGATGGGTAGGAAGTTCCAATACATCCTGGTGGCCCGTTAATGATGAAGTGATCCTTGAAGAATACTCTTGGGAATACGAACATTGGAGGAACTGAGTTGCCGATGGCACTGACAGCCAATACCATAGTGACAGTCTGCCCCCTTTCTGCTGACGTAGCTTTCCCTACTTGGGCGTACTCCTTTCTGAGCTACGATTTTTGTTTGGCCTCTGAACTGTTTGCACACCGGTCTCGTCAATATTCCAAATAGCCTTGGGTTCAATTTTGTATTTATCTAAAGTACTCTTCAAATTGTCAAAAAATAGATCAACATTGACTTTATTAAAACTGGTAGCGCGACTAAGGCTCGTAGCCTTAGGCTCCCTGATTGATAGTCTAGGGTGTCTTTTCATAAATAAGTTAAACCAGTCCTTTGTAGCCATTTTATGGTTAATCCATGAATCAGGTAATGTAATGATATTCCTATTAGCCATAGCAAGTTCGTAAGCTAAAACTTTGATGTTTTGTGGTGTAAGTCCGTAGTAGATTTTTGAAGAGTGTATACTCTTCGAGTTGAGATTCTAATTGGTCTGGAAAAATTTATCTTGGTTTGGCATACCCCATTGTAACGGTTTTGACCTTGCGATTCATCTTTTTTTTCTTATAAAACTAAACAATGTCATTTTGTCGATCTCAAAGGCTACAGCTGCTTCCCGCAAAGACATGGTTTTTGGTCTTGACAGCTTCATAGGCTTTTTCAAAGCTCTCATCCGGGACTTTCCCTCGGTCTGTCTTCCTGGTATAATTCCGCACCCATGTTTCTGTAAGAAAAGACAAAACTCTAATTTTTACAATATTGGTAAGTTGATACACTGTATCAATTTGCCCCAGCTACGCGTATCAACTTGCCCCATTGAACAATTGTCTCTTAAGTCTAACTTAAGTCTCTAAAATATAAAGTCCAGAAATATGAAACTATCATGGAATTCTTACCAAGAAACAGGTGTTTAACTGTGCTAACAGTGAACTTCCTGAATATTATCCTCTTGCTGGTACGCCAACTCAAACACACTAGCCAACAATTACTTTCTACTCATGAAAACACAATTTCAACAATAAAAACACGTAGAGTACTCTGGACGCCGTGTGGCACTGCGTCTCGGTAAACAACAGCCTCTACTCACTCATGTCCGCCCTGCGCATGCGCGTTAGCTCACAGTCTCATCTGTATCAACTTGCCCACGTATCAACTTGCCCCGCTCTCCCCTACAACTTAAAAGTTAAACAAATCTATTAATCTATTTATAATAACATTTTTGAAACTGCGTTGTATAAAAACAAATTTACAAGATATCTGTAAAACTGTAATACATTATTTAAATTGTTACTAATAAACATAAAATTTACATTAAACCTCTTGTACTAATATTTCCCTAATACTAATCGTTGTATTTAAACTATTTATGACCTTAACTGTTTCTCAGTTTCTTATTTGACATGTAATAAATAAATCTGAAAAACATTAACTGGCTGATTTATTTACTAAGTGTAAATTGGCTGAGCGTTATCGAAGAGTTATTACTCTATCGGTCGGAAAAAATGTTCATCTGTTTGACTGAACTCACGATATCTCAAAAACTAACTAACCTGAGGCCTTAGGTTTTGCCTTAAGCTCAATTTCTTAATAGGCCAAACTGACCTCGAGTATGGTTTAAGTTACTCTGTGCATTTTGCTGTGTATTAAAACAATACTTGTGAATTTTTATGATGGGTAACCATTACAAGGAATATATCAATTTCAAAGCAAAATTATTCGAAACATATGAGTTTTAAACATATCACGTTTTATTTATAGTATGGAAAGAAAAATAAGGGGTCAAGTATATTTGAATAGAGATGGTAGCTATGTTTAATTTTAATGCACTCATTTATGACAGTACTGAATTTACTAAAAGTTTTCTTTAAATTTTAAGACCAAACACAAAACCCAGCCAAAAATTAATGCACAATAATTAGGAAGTATCATGTAGTAGTATATCTCAATAAATAATTTGATATGAAGAGTAAAATTTTACCACTACACTTCATTTCTACATAGAGATGAAGAAAATTTCTGTGATAGAGCATGTCCAAAAACATGAACTTTATCCGAGCGTCATCGAAGCATATCACTCAGTAGGCTAACTAAGGTTATCCTATGACTGTTAGGGAATTTTATACATTGCTTTTCTGTGTAATTTCTGCCTGTTGATATATTTGCTAGATATGTCAAGAATGAAATGAACCATATATTTGAAGGTTGGAAAAGTACCTCAGTGAAGCCTGTATGTGACACATGGTGTGGAAAATTCCTAAAAGGAGAGCAATGAAAGAAGTTTTCTTCGAATTATATGTCTCCATGTCATCCTACTTTGAATGTTGACATCCTAAAGTTGGTTAAATCATTGTTTACTATATTGAAAATAGTCATTTGAATAAAAAAAATACTTTCTCAATCCATTGCTCAATTTTAAAATTTAGAAAATCTGCGCATAACACAGCTCAAAAAGGTCAGTCTCACCATCGGCAGCTAAACGGATCAGAAGTGGGTTCCTACCGTTTTATTTTTAACTAACTGGTGACAGATGTAAATACAACATATTAAAATGTTTTGAGAGATGTATGATTGTACAAACATTTCTAGCATAGTGTTTATAAGTTGTGAAAACTGTTTAAATATAACGAGGATAAAGGTTGTATAGGAATAATTTAAATCCCAAATTAGGTTTGCACTGCATAAATAAAATCAATAACACGAAGTAATTGTAAATATTAGTATTTTAATGTTTGTTCTGTTTTGTTTTCTCTATTTTTATAATTATTTACTACAATAATATCCAAATAAGTGTACAGTAAATACGTTTTAATATCCAGTAAAACTTGTTTTTGTCATGCATAGTGCTCAAAAGGGAAAGAACTTTTCCTATTGCACATTTGTACAATGAAATTTAGTAATTTACACTTTGCCTGAACTTACTAACGTGATCTTTATGGTTGAAATTTAATTAAGAGTAATAATTCCGAAACTATTCGGTACAGCAAAAAAAATATTTTATGTAAAAAAATGTCTTCTAATATGTAGGCTACTTGTATAATAATGCCACGAAAACACCTCAGAAAATCCAAGCAATAATAACATAACTAATTAGTTTCTTTTGTAAGGTAAAAAAATGACTGAGTGTTGGGTTCTTGTAGCTGCACCATAAAGTGGAAGTTTATATAGGTCGCTTTGTGAGCGCAAGTCTAAATGGACGAGGTAGGAGTGGGAACCACAGTGCAATTAGTCTTTTGTACTCTGAGATGAGTTTCCACACTTCCGTGAAATCCTTTAAATGAACATTCTTATTTACGGTGAAAAATAATATAAGGACATTTGCTAACTTAACCATATAATAACAGTTTTCAATACAGGAATTTGTAACATATTGCCAATATTTAATTAATTAATTAGCTAATTAATTTTCACTAAGTCTTATATTATACTTGCACATATTTTATTGCATACGTGATTATCATTTAGTTTTATAATAAAAACTAATTGCATGTAGTCCCAAGACCTAGAGGATTGCTGCGCCTATATTGGAATTATGGGCACTGATGAATAAGTGAGAAATATTTCTAAAAAGATATATTTTATATTAAAATAGTATTTTAAAAATAAGGGTATTAATTATTTGGAATTATCGAGTTGGTTGGAATAATATTATTTTTAGAAGGATGTTATAGGTGGTCAAAGAGATAGATAAGGCAACTGTATACAAGAGAGTTAAATATAATGCTAGGAATTCAGAATCCAAAAATAATAATAATGAGAATAAGAAATTATAAGTAAAATTAATGTAAGGTATAAACAATAATTTGGAACTGCAATATAACACCGCTATAATTTGCAGGTGGCGTTAGACTAGTTTTAATGGTGACAGCAGTTACGTTGTATACATAAGTAGCCAATTATTGATCGTTGTCATGGATTTGCCCACTTGTGCCACTAGTAGTTTTTTTTCGGCGGCAAGATGGCGCCTGGTAAGCATTCAAAGTGTGGAGGCTGCCTGAAAATTGTCTCCAAAAATAGTAGTGGAGTTAGTTGTGATAAATGTAAAACGTGGTTTCACATTCTGTGTGTTGGGATATCGGATCAAGAGTATAAATTTTTGTGTGAACTCAAAGGTAAAAGTTTTCTGGAAATGTGAAATGTGCCGGCTGGCTACATCGTCTGATTCTGAAAACGTAAGTAAGCCTAACGCTGACTCTGCAACTGCTTTGACAAGTCTGTATGAAGATGACTCTAACTTTCGACAATGTTTTAAAACTGTTAACGGATCAAATATTTAATCTGAGAAACAATCATAAGGATTTAAGTGATATAATTGACACTCTGAAATATGACAATGTGAATCTGAAAGCTGCATTGGTTAGTCATGAGGAGGCAATTGCCGACCTTCTGACCCGTGAAAACCAACTGACTTATGCTGCTCAGCTAAAACATAATATAAATGCTGCTAAAAATCATAATAAAGAATCTTTTATAAAACTAAGTAATAAATTCAGTGTGCTTGATCAGTCAGATGAATTGGACACAGATGCTCAATTGACATCAGCAGTGCAACATGGCGGTAAACGTCTTCAACCAGCAAGACAAGTAAAAAAAGTTGCTCAACAAACAGATGTTTCCCTCATACCGGTGGCTCGTCACGGTGGAACGGTGGTTCTGGGTCAGAAGCAGACGAAGCAGTTAAACTCTGATGATCTTATGGAACAACAACAAAGTCATGGAGGAAAACACATAACATCAAATATGGAACGTAGTGAACGTGAGTTTCAAGAACCAAGGTACAATAGAAATATGGCCAAGAAGGTTGGTGGAATTAAGAAGTCTAAAGTTACAAGGCATATTTCAATTATTGGGACAAATTTTTCCCGAAAAATAAAAGCAGTTGACAAGATGAAGTGGCTATTCATCTCTAGACTTTCGCCTGAAGTGGAAAAAGAAGATTTAGTAGTTTTCTTGAGAGATTGTTTTGGTCAAGATATAGTCTGTACCGAATGGAAAACCAATTATGACACTTACAAATCCTTCAAGATTGGACTGCCTGAGTGTGAAGTGGAAAATGTTTTTTAAAGCCTGATATGTGGCCCCAAGGAGCCTTGGTGAAAATGTTCAAATTAAATCGAAAGCCTAAAAGTGGTGGTTTTTTAGGAAAAAAATCCAATGTCACAAAACCAAGACTAGGCCTAGTTCAACATGAGGTGAACGACTCAGATATCCTTGAAATATACTCTGAGCCTAGGCCTAGGCCTACAGTCCAAAACGTTAGGCTATTGTCGGCTAACACCCAGTCCCTACTTGACAAACTACCCGAATTGGAGCTTATTTTGTCTATAAACAATTATCTTGCTCTCTGTTTTTGTGAACACTGGTGTAATCTCCAAAATCAAGATTTAGCTGTCCTGGAAGGGTATAAATGTATTAGAATGTTTTGTAGGACAAAGCAAATCAGAGGTGGTGTTGCAATCTACCTGAAAAATGAAATAGTATTTCAAGTGTTAGATGTCTCTAATCTCTGTTGTGAGTGCCACTTTGAAGTAGTTGCTGCTATTATAAACATCCACCAAAAATGTATTTTAATCTCTGTTTACCGCACACCTGATGGAGATCACAGTATTTTCCTAGATAACTTTGACAAACTTCTATTTTCACTGCTAAAATACAATCTTCCTATTATTGTTTTGGGGATTATAATATTGATGTCAATGACACTGATACTTTTGTACCTTACAGTTTTTGAATGTTTTACGATCAGCTGACTGTCATTATTTTAATAACGAACCAACTCGAGGATTGGCATGCTTAGATAATGCAATAACAAATATAAGTAGGGGCTACATTTCCACCAAAGTATTAAGACCTCCATTATCTGATTAATGTGCCTTGGACATTACTTTTAGGCTAAATTCTCCCTCTATTTCAGAAGGTACAAAAACCGACGTACTGTTTTAAAAACGCTGTTTTGCTGAAAGAAACATTATTGAATTTAATCAGTTTCTTGCTGATATTGACTGGAATACTGTGTTTGCCAACTCCTCTGATGATTGCCTGTTTGATACTTTTTATTTCATATTTCCTGGAAGGTATGGATAAATGCTTTTCCTTCTAGGCCTTATATAGAAAAGAGGGCTCCACAAACATCAAGACGTAAGCATGTTACATGGTTTTCACAGCTTCATCAAAAACTTAAAGAAGATGTACTCAATTTACATGTGAATTACTTGTGGTCTTGTAGGTATGGTCTATTCAGGGATGAAACAAAGAGACTATATACCGAAGCAAAAAATATATATAAAAGGGAGATTAAAAAGGCAAAGCTGGAGGCCAATGCTAGCTATATAAATGCTTCTTCCAATAAATGCAAAGCTGCTTGGAAGGTTGTGAATGCAGCAAGGGGCACTTCATCACCATCTGCTCAGCATGATATATCACCAGATGAGTTCAACAACTATTTCATCGATGCTGTAGCTGCAATACAAGATGAGATTGAGTCCTCAGTTGATGCGTCCTTGGATCTTCTCTCAAACCACCCTCTGCCTGATGTCATCTATAAATGGAAGCTTGGGTCAAGTGAAAATGTCTTATCTCTCATTAATAGCATAAAAAAGAGCAGTGTAAAGATATATATGATATCAGTAGTGGCCTGTTAAAGAAAGTGTTACCGTGTGTTGTGGAGCCCCTAACAACTTGTGTCAACGATTGTCTGGTTAAAGGTGTTTTTCCTCGAGCTCTAAAAGTTTCTAAGGTGGTCCCTATATTTAAGAAGGGTGAAAGGTCATCTCCTAGTAGCTACAGACCGATTCCTGTTGTGCCAATTTTTTCAAAAATGTTAGAAACAGTGATGAAGCACCAGGTGAGTGATTTTTTTGAGTTGCACTCTCTTTTTTCAAATTCTCAATTTGGTTTTCGAGAAGGTAGGTCAACTGTGGATGCAGTGGAGGGTCTTGTGGTATCTGTATTGGAGGGTTTTGAAACTCACTGTAGCACTTTAGCAACCTTGTGCGATCTAACAAAGGCGTTTGACTGTGTTCCACACGAGACTCTTCTCAAAAAAATTACATTATTACGGGCATAAGTGGTGTGGAGCTAAATCTTTTTCAGTCTTTTTTAAGCAGTCGCACTCAGAGAGTTTGTATTGGCAGCAAACTGTCTGAAATAGTAGATATAAATTGCGGAGTACCCACAGGGATCGGTCTTGGGCCCTTTTTTGTTTCTTGTACATACAAATGATTTGCCTGTAAATGTTAATTGTAATTCTGTTGTATTTGCCGATGACTCAACTTTTTTCTGTAGAAACAAGCTAGAGATGCTATCTGGTATAATGGATAATTATATTACTGAAAGTTCCATTTGGTTTCAATCTAACGGTCTTATGCTAAACCAGTCTAAGACTCAATCTATAATTTTTAGTTTATGTAATCATGAAACTGACTTAGGCTTTAAGATTAATGATAGTGTCAAATTATTAGGTATAACCTTAGATTCAAAATTAGCTTGGAATGCCCATGTAAATAATGTTTCTGTGAAGCTCTCCAGAGTAATTTATTTACTTAGACAAATTAGAAAGCTTGTCTAAGTAAATAAGTAAGCAATATGTAATTAATGCATACTATGCTTTTTTTAATAGTATAATTTCTTATGGTATTATTCTTTGGGGAAACTGCAGTGATGTACAGAGAATCTTAATTCTACAAAAGAAAGCTTTAAGAATTTTAAACAAACTCTCCTTATAGGACACATTGCAAACCTCTTTTTGTTCAAGAAGGTATTCTTACTGTGATAAATCTGTATATATTTGTTTGTTTATGTAATGTTAAGAATAACTTGCAGGACTATTACACGAGGAATGAATTTCATCATTACCATACTAGATTTAATGCACTGTTAGATTTACCATATGTTAGGTTAGCAAAACCTCAAGCATCACATAAAGTTATAAGCATCAAATTTTTTAATAGATTACCTTCTAGTGCCCGATCTGTGCCTATAAGTAGATTTAAAAGAGTGTTATATGCCTGGTTAAAAGAAAACCCATTTTATCATGTACAAGAATTTTTTAATATGCCTGACTTTGATGTTATTTTTTAAGTCTATATGTTATGTGTCTTTTAAAATTTTATTGCTACATGTTGTGTTTTTTAAAGTAGTCTAGTTATTGTATTTTATACGAAAAGGTTTTAATCATAACTTAGGCTGTGACGATGTCTATTGCACTGTTTCTTGTGTTAAATGACAAATAAATTTTCTGATTTCTGATTTCTGAGTAGACTGCATAGATTGTACTTTTCTAGCACTTATGTTGTATAGTAATAATTTAATAAACTAGTATTAGTGGACCCCACTGACAAGTTCTAACTTAGAGGCGCTAAACGCATGTATGATTGGTAAATAAATGAATTTCTCTTCTATTCTATGTATGAATATAAGATTATATATATATATATATATATAATATATATATATATATTATATATATATACAGGGTGTATATTATGTCTGGAAACACCCAAATATATCCTTTAATAATTTAAATATAAATTTGAAACCTCTTACAATCGTGATAGAGATTGGGCATCTACTTTTTGGAACAATGTTTTGTTATGTCACACCAACGGGGGACGTCCTGCCGAGGGTATCGTGAATATTCTTAATGGAAGCCTATACCTTGTGATACATAATTTTAAAGGTAATAGCTTACTGAATTGAATGCCCACAAACCGCATCTCAAGGGAATTATTCCATCAGAAAATAGAGCATTTTTAGTAATTGAAAATTTACTGATGTTCAACAATGTAATTTTAACATGGTTCTTGCCACAAAATGTGTTACACTAATTTTTTAGCATTTTTTTAAATGTTCAATTAAATAAAACAAAAATTTCATTTTAAGCTGGTTCTATTAGCACAAATTTTGCCAGTTTTTATTACAGTACAATTATGGAAATACTTATGTTATTGATTTCTTATTACAAATAAAAAATAATGTATGCTGTTAGAAAAGTCTTACAACAAACGTTTTACCTGCATTTGGTGTCAAAGCAATTGTTCGAACTGTGTTCCTTCTACGGTTTGACAATGAGCCAATCTTGTGTAAAATGATTCGACAGAGTTGCCTAACATTTCTTCAGTTATCAAAGCAATCTCCTCTATAATCCTGTTTCTTAGGTCTTCCAAATTATGAGGCTTTCTTCTATAAACATTGGATTTTAAATGACCCCATAGAAAATAATCGATTGGTGACAAATCCGGAGATCTTGGAGGCCATTCGATGTCTCCTCTTCGGCCAATCCATTTATGAGGAAACCTTAAATCCAAATACTCTCTTACCTGTCTCCCATAATGGGGTGGAGCACCATCCTGCTGAAACCATACATTATCAAAGTATTCTCCTGATGCAATTTGAATAGCTGGGATTATTTCATTTTGGAGCATATTGTAGTAAAGTTCGGCATTTAAATTTCCATTGATGAAAAAGGGTCCAACAGTTTTGTTACCTAAAATTCCACACCATACGTTCAGTTTTTGTGGTTGCTGTGAATGGGACTCAGTATTCCAATGTGGGTTTTCTCTAGCCCAGTAACGGCAATTGTGCCTGTTAACATTGCCATTTAGGAAAAAAGTTGCCTCATCAGAAAATAGTATGTTGGTCAGAAAATCTCTATTGTCATCACATTTGCGCATCACAAGTTCACAAAACTCAACTCTTCTGTCGTAATCATCCTCACTTAACTGTTGGACTAAATGAACTTTAAATGGTTTGTATTTATTAATTTTCAAAATCTTACTCACATACATAGGGTGCATATCATGTTGCTGTGCAGCTTTTCTGAGCGATGTATGTGGGTCTTCAATAAATGTTTGCAAAACATCTAGTGCATGTTCTTCATCTGTTGCAGATTGTATCCTACCCGACTTTGGCCGATTACGTACACTCCCTGTCATTTCAAAACGCTCAATAGTTTTTGATATTGTTGAAACACTTATGGGATTCCTTTCTGGGAAAGTGTCATTAAACAAATTACAAACTTCCCGATAAGATCTTTGACGATCGCCATATCCTCGCATCATCAACAGAGTAATTCGTTCTCTTTCAGACAATTCCATTAAAATGCCAAATAAAAACTGAACTACTGTAATTAGATAACTTGTTGACAGCAATGCTTCAGAGACACTGATTAACTCGACAGGAATGATATGACCTTTGTCCATTTGTAATTCCCAAGCTTAGACCTGTCTAGTGAAAGCTCCATGCTCAACAAACTGAAACCTGTAGACCAGATGATTAATAACACAATAATGTTTCTCATAGGCTAGTGACCTTTGTCTCTTTAAACCTTCCTGCTGACTGGAAAACACCAAGTACAGATTCATAAGTAATCAGAGAAAGTGACTCATAAGTTTTATTCATTGTAATAAAAACTGGTAAATTTGTACTAATGAAACCAGCTTAAAAATAAATTGTTTATTTTATTTTAATTGAACATTTAAAAAATGCTAAAAAATTAGTGTAACACATTTTGTGGCAAGAACCATGTTAAAATTACATTGTTGAACATCAGTAAATTTTTCAATACTAAAAAATGCTCTATTTTCTGATAGAATAATTCCTTTGAGATGCGGTTTTGTGGCATTCAATTCAGTAAGCTATTACCTTTAAAATTATGTATCACAAGGTATAGGCTTCCATTAAGAATATTCACGATACCCTCGGCAGGACGTCCCCGTTGGTGTGACATAACAAAACATTTGTTCCAAAAAGTAGATGCCCAATCTCTATCACGATTGTAAGAGGTTTCAAATTTATATTTAAATTATTAAAGGATATATTTGGGTGTTTCCAGACATAATATACACCCTGTATATATATATATATATATATAATGTTTATAAACAATTAAAAAAAATTTAGAAAACACATTTTTACGTTGGACTCTCTTTAAATACATTCTCCTATATATTCATTTTTGAAATGAAAGTTTTATGGTTATGATATTTAAAATAAGAATTTTCTAAAATAATTTATTTTTCGTCGCACATTACTAACAATAATTTTTAAAAGAACTAAAAAAAAACTAAGTGACAAAGAACATTTTAAATATGGGACACTTATACTTACAGACAATCAAGATTATATATTCTCCTATTATATCATATTCTATCATCAGTCTGTAAGTAGAAGTGTGCTGTATTTAAAAAATGTTCTTTTGCACTTAGTTTCTTAGTTATTTTTTCAACGTTTTTTTATAATGTCCGTAGAAAATAAAAAAGTTTAAATATTCTTATTTCAAATATGATATAACGATAATACGGTTTTTTAAATGAAGATATAGGAGAATGTGATTAAGGAGACTACAGCTAAAAAAATCAGAATAATCCTTGTTATGTTATACACAAATGTAGTCGTTTGTCATCATTCTAAATTAGCGGGGCCAAATGCATGTATGATTGGAGAATAAATGAATTCCATTCTAAATAATTTATTCCTCCAGTAGTTTAAAATTAAAGTAATATAGACATTTGCCTGGAATTACTAGCCATAATATTAAACACCTATTGCAAGCACAACTTAAAATAACGTAATTATTTATATATTTACAGTCAACAAGTGTCAACTTAAAAGCTGGCGGTTCACACTGTAGCGTTCTTAATTTAATTTTATATTAAAAATTAATACTTCTCTTTTCTTTTTAAGAGCAGATATATTCTCTAAAGTATTGTCGAAGCAGGAGAGCGTAACAAAGTTGAAAAACTAATTCAGACGGAATTGCAAGAGACTTTGGTGTGTTTGCGTAATGACCGATTGAAATATGATTGGTAAAAATGCAGTGAAGCACAAAGAAACTTTGGTCTTAAATCCGTGCACCTCACAATATTTAGAGCATAAGCAAAAAATAACCTGGAACCTGTTATTCTATAAAAATATAGCTAAAATCTTACTTCTTGATGGACGTAAAAGCCTGGAACATTAGAAGATTAGTAAACGATATGAAACACTTTTAAATGTTTATCATTTACTAAACTAGTCAATCGTCGCTGACATGCTGGAAAACCTCAATACAATTGGTTGTAACATGAGCTGAAAAAGTTATTTTCTTCACTCACACCTTAACTACCTTCCAGTAAACCCTGTTTTTGTAAGTGAAGAACAGCGAGAAACGCTCAATCAAGATATCATTGCATTATATCAGGGAAGATGGAACGTCAACATGATAGCAGACTACTGCTGAAAAAAACTTTGATAGAAAGAAAAAGCGCTAAGACTTTTGAATATGAAATTGTTCAGGTTTGTCATAATTCTGTACTGAAGATGTAAATTGTGGAATTTATGTTGTGCTTAGTAAAATATATTATTTAAAACATGTAAAAAATTGGGTTTTGTTTAGAATTTTCTTCCAATACAGCCCTTGTTTGTTAGATAACCAGTAAAAGTTGGAATTCACTTTTGATTTAAGCACTGAAAATTGCATACAATTCAAACTATAAAAATAGAAAAATCTTTCAATCATTATTGTTTTTTCGATCAGTTTAATTAATTAAATCGAGGATCAAAGACTAAACTAATACTTCAGTCTAAAACTATCAGTTTAAGGGTTTTAACATAAGTTAGAAACAAGCGCTTGAAGGTGGTCTGTAGACAGCTAGTCTACAAGACTTATGACATGTGTAGCAAGACGAAAAATCACTGGGTAGTGCGGGATGATCTCGTTACACAGTACATCCAATGTGTTCTCGGTAGCTTGAGGGATGTAAGAATTGCTCGACCACGCTTCCAGAGTCTAGAAAGCTTCAACATGTGTCAGCGTTAGTCTTAGTGGTCTTGTGCTAATGATTTCCTAACTATTTCAAAAGCCCCTAAAAAAAGACATTGTTGTAATTTTACATATTAAAAACTCGTAAAAAAAAAACAGTTTCATTTGTCCTTCTGAAGAGAATTTCATCACCTTCATCGGTCTCAGCTCTGAATTAAGAACAGTGTTAGGGCTAAGGCAATGTTCAAAAACAATGACAATGTCATGGTGTGCCACCTCTAAAATGAAGGTTAGCGTACACAATGGAACATCCTTGATAAATATTTTCCTATAATATCTTTGCAGTTGCATACTTTAACAAACTGGCAAACGACTCAATTGAGTGGTCAGAGGGCCGTTCAAATTGCTCATTAGCAATTGTACTGCTGGTTTGCCGCATGTTAGTGTTGGCCATTCGTGTTATTAATGATGAATTCTTGGTGTCGAGACAACTAAGTGGGGCTGAAGGACGAAACAAAACGACGTCGGTGATGAAGTAAAAGGTTGGAATCGAGTAATAAAGGACAAGGGAAAAACGCCATCGTTTGGTATCCAAGGTGTAGAAAAGATAGCAACAAAAGGATAATAGGAACAAAGATCAAGGTATCCCTCGGAAGATATAGTTGTATTATATATGTTATTGAGTGAATACCAGTGTTTATATGATGAATGTCTGTCAGAATTTATAATTTCAGTATAATGGCTTCAATGTCAAACTGATATAAAAGTTATAATAAAGTGCAAAGGTTATCTCGGTTAGGGAGTTGTATGAACCCGCTTTAAACTTTAGCAAATTTTTTGATACTACCTACAAATTGTTTTTACCGTCTTATTGCACTCATTTAGAATACCTAATAATTTTACGTCATAATGTATAGCGATAATTGTTAAGTAATTATCGTGTGCAATAACAAATACGATTGAATAATGCCATTTCTCGAAACCAACATTATTACACCTCCATTCATCCTTTTCTATTACACTTAAAGTTGTATACATGGTTAATTGTACAGCAATTGCAGTTCTCACTAAAACATTATCACACTCCAATAAGTTTTGATATATTATTATAATAAATCTCTACTCATTAAAAGAGTCAGAGCAATTTACACTGAAAGCTGTAACATATTCAATGGAACTGAAGAAGAGGTATCTCACATTAGACTATATGAGCCTGCACTTTACGCGGCAATCATCGTATGACAGCTTGAATCATTTGAGTGCTTCAATCATTCATTAGAAACATGCTCATTCATTGTGTCATTGAGAACTGTACTAATTACTCGGATCTGTTTTGAAAGGACTCACGTGTATTTTATTGCAGATAATTATCAATGTAGAACTTTGTAGTATAGGATATTGCGGTGTATAAATATAAACACATTTTACTACTGTAAATTTTTAAGGAATTGTTTTCTAGTTGTCGAATTCTGCAACTACAAGGCAGGTGTTCGCTAGACCACATCTCAGATAATAGGTTTCGTTTGAAATTGTGTGCAATATTTAAATTACATACCTCATTTCACTCTCGAAATGTCTCGTGGACAGATATGGAAAAAAAGTCCACAAATCATACCAATAAAGACACTTTTACAGCACCAGGCAGGAAGGGAAGAAATCTTGTCGTCCTTCAGAGTGATAAGCTTTAACACCACTCAGCTAAAGACTTCCATGAATGGACATTACTATTGAAAAATATGTCATCCAAATCTAGAAATAAAATTTACTGCAAAAAATTGGTCTAAACATTTTCTTGAGATATCTAACGGATAGTCAGGTTTAGTTTAACTATAGTAACATTTATATGAATTTAAGTTAACCCGTAGAGATCCTGTCCTATCCACTTACATAGCAGCTATCTAACATCGTGTTTTTGAAAATTACCTTTGTTTTTATGCTTCTAAATGCTATTTTACACTTATTACACGTATTGTATTTGTTTTTTGATAATTTTTACTTATTTTAGAGTAAATAAATAATAACAATATTTTAAATGTATTTATATTAATGGATTTTTAAATTTATAAATATATTTTGCGATGTTATTTTCGGGGCAAGCGAAAATATTCGCAACTTGCCAGATAGCCAGTCGAGCTGGGTTAGAAATTTCCAGGGTTCGAGAATTTCATACAACTATTATTTATTGTTAGGAGTCGAATCAGAGGGCCCTGCGGAAGAAATTGATACTTCCAAAATAACGTTGGGCTTACTTACTTCATCACGTCAACTCCAATAAAATTTTGAAGACGAAAAAAAAAATAATCTTGCTCAGAAAAATAAAGATTTCTTGTTCTAGGAAAGTTATTGTTCAAGCGAGTTCGATTTTCGAAAACAACTGTATTGTTTATTAATACGTCGGTCAGTGAGGAATTACAAGTAAGCTGAGTAGTCTCCACTGATAACTTGGTCGGGGAGTCGTATACAGTAATTATTGTAAGAGCCCGGGGTTGGAATAATTAATCGGTTAAATAATGATGGTTAGTAGAAGCAAAATACAAAATCAAAGCAAAATATGAATAGCAATGGCAAACAAAAGCAATATTCAAATAACACCAATAGCAAATATACAATCTTATAAATTAAAAATTAGCCATGCACCAATATCACAGTGCAACTACTATATACATAAAGCAAGCACTAACCATTAACAAAAAATATTTCTACGGGATGCAAAAGCTAGATGAATTTTATAATATAAAAATATAATAAGCTGTATTTATTCTGTAGGCAAGTGTATAGATCCAAAATAAAATATCAAGTTTACTTTCTCAGGCATATAATTTTGGAAAATAAAAAAAACAAAGTAATCACTTATAACACACCACCATGCAGAATTACCCTACCATATGCAAGCTAAGATAAAGGTAAATGATTTAAACCATGCAATAAGGCTACTAAGCTAAATTGCTATAAATGTTAGGGCTCTATGAATATCAAAGAAAAAATTGAACACTCACCCTATCTGCACAGTTCACCAGAAAAATAAACTAAAATATCGTTAAATAAATATTTTGATGGAGGTTATCGGGAGTGAGGGTGTCAGGACGTTTCGCAAAAATAAAAAGAAAGGGTTGCGAGTCCCGAAATAGATAAAGGAGAAAAATAAAGATAATCACTTACAAATGGAGGTTATCGGGATGAGGGTGTGTCAGGACGTTCGCAGAAATAAAAAGAAAGGGTTTGCGAGTCCCGAAATAGATAAAGGAGAAAAAATAAAGATAATCACTTACAAAGATATAAATAATTAATAAATTGAAAATTAGATTGAACTTCAATAAGAAAGAAAAATATTTCCGAGTAGATTAGAGATTCGCCAAGAAATGTGATAATAATCAGACAACAGAATGATGGTCGAGAAAACTTTATACCTAATATAAAAATTTACGTCGATTGAACATAAAATTTAGTTTATGAGGACGGGGGTCGGTGGGAAGAAAGTATTTTATAAAAGGAAGTCGTGGGTATAGGATGCCAGTACTATCGCCGGAAAGAAAGCAGTGGTAAGGCGAGTCCCGACTGTTATAATTTTTTTTTCCGGGTAGGAGATAATTGGTAGGAAAGTTCGTAAAGGAAACTCGGGATGAGGTGTCAGATCGATCGCCAGGAAAAGAAATGCGAGATCTGAAAAAATTTAGAAAGGAAAATTTTAACACAGTAATTAAAATTTAGTCGAAATGACAAAAAAAAATAATCTGAGTAATTGGAATTCAAAATATAAGTTAAATTGAAGAAAAGAATACCTTTAGTAATTCAAGTTGAAAAAGTAATTAAAGTTTCCAGTAAATTGAGAAAGTCAAATATATTCTATTTAAATTTAATGATACCCTTAAATATCAAATAAATTATTAAGAGTATATTTAAAATCAAACAATTATTTCATCAAAATAAATCTATAACCATCAAACATTACTAATATATTTCAGATCGATTAATTTTCATAAATGACAAATAAAATATTAAATTCTGTTTCACATAAAAAAAAATTTGGAAGAATTGTTGGTGGCGGAGATAAAACACTTTAGTAAGGATCAGGGTCGTTGTTCCTTACCTGGTGCTGGATATCGGCGGCGGGCGTCGAGTCGCGATGTAGTCGTTCAGCGAGCGGGGTCGGGGGAAGGGGTCGAAGTAGTGTGTGAGCAGCGGTCGTCGGCGGTGTCGCTGTCACTGGCTGTCTCGCTGTCACTGGCTGTCTCTCCCTGTGTCTTCAATCGGCCGTCATTATATAGGTTCGCGCGATCGCGGGGGTGGGGGAAGCCTTCTCCTCTCGCCGTGATCGGAGGGGAAGCGGCGATATCCGTGCGGGCACGGACCTGCCAGATAGCGTCTGACTCATCGTCAGTAAAATAATTATTTCGCTCCTTTTTATGATAATTCTAAAACTCAAGTCGTTATTCGTAATATTAAAAAAATGGTCTGTTCTAATTTTTCAATTTTACTAATGAATATTTTTAATTTAAATTTAATTTTGTATGTTAAAAAAAATAACATGTTACACTTTTCATATAAAAACACTGTTAAGTTTATAAAAATGCAATAGACAGTAAATAAAGTTTGTTTATTTACCAAGAAAACATTGTTTATTAAAGATTACAAATAAGTTATCAAATATTTGAAAATTCTTAACAAACACTAAAAGATGTGTAGAATAACTAGTTATTATTTTTCTTCTGTTGCACAATAATGGCACCAGTGCATGTTTTCGCAATAGTTTTCTTGCAAGAACACCTTGAACAAGCTGAACACTTGAACAGCTTAAACCTGTTTTTTTCTGATAGCGCATTAAAACAGATACTGGTGCTATCTAATAAGGGGACCACTTTATGTTTATTACAGTGGTTTGGAATGTTAACCAAAATATTTGTCTTAAGGATGAAAATTTTTTAAGTTATGCTATATTTAAGCTTTCCTTATCTAACTGGTTTCCAAAACTGCACTATCCCTCATTCTTTTAGCTGCAGAGAGAGAACTGCTTTCATAGCCACAAATGTAACGGACCGATCATCTCTCCCAAATCCTAAGTATCCTCGTTATCAGGAAAAGGTACGCCAAGTATAAAATTATAGTAGACACTAAGGATTTAGAGGGTAGTATTTGTAAATTATCTGTAAAGCTAACCCGAAAAAAGTGACATTTGATTCAACCTTATACGTGTGATCGCTAGCAAATTTTCAATAAAAAAAATATATATATTTTATTTATATATGACACCAAAGCCTTGCAAGATTTATTTTTCTTCCTGCCTGTCTGTATTTCATAAGGTGGAAAGAACTTACCTTTTAGACTTGAACATTTCATGAAGATACTTTTTCATATAGTAAACCGAGTTTAATGGTGTTACATATCTCTCATATCATTAAGCTGAGCATTAACGTACATTTATAATTCTGCTAATATTACGGCAACTAAAAAACCGTAGGATCAATAAATGTTTCTAAAATTGAGTAGTAGATCATATGACATTTTAATAAATTACATAGTAAAACGCAAAGATGTAGACTTTATATTTTACATTCAACCTCAGCTAATCTTTTTACGTGACATATATTGAGCCTTACACATTTTGTATTCACAAAAAAGAAAGAAATTATACAAAAGATCGAGGACAAGGAAGGAGGATACCATAAAATAATGACATGATATAAAAAATATTCATCTTCGAACCTTAACTCTAAAAGTTCAACAATAGGGTCTTCCGCATTCCGTGTAAATTATTAACAATATTCAAAGAGGTTTCAAAAGTGCTTATAGTATGAGAACTCTACATCAAGTTTCATTTTTAATTCAAGAGATAGTGCATGACGACTAAACGATACTATAGTAATTTCATTGTAAATAAACTTTTTATAAACACACTGAGGCCTGAGAGATATAAATTGGCCTTACAAGGATTAATATAGATGAATAGTTTCTTGCGATAAATCTAATATTAAAATGATAAATTAATCATGATATCTTCACACTATTACCATATAAATAAGCCAATTCCACATTTGAAATTATATGTCTTATACTACATTCGCTTAAAACGGTTTACTTTTAATTAACACACTCGGTTTTTTATTCTTTAACCAACATTCAAATATTAATTCAGTGTCTCATATGGGTTTATAAATTACATTATGCCATAGCACAGAATCAAACACCTTCATGTGTAAGCGTCAGATATACAGTCATTCAAATATAAATAGCTAAATATTATATATTACATAATTTAGCTGAATAATACTCCGCAAATACTTCGAAACCATACTATTTTAGCACGTTTTGAGCTTCCATGGAACCCAGGTTATGACAGGTGTAAATATAAAAATATGCCTCAGAAAACTCTCTTCACAAAAAACATCTGATATAGACACGCTTGCTTAAGATAGAAGTGGTTCTATAAAATTACTATCGCACAATGGAAGTTCTATTTCCAAATCTTCACTAGTGATAGAGGGTTAACATTATTTTGAGTAGGAATATTGTTTATGTGACTGTATTATATTTTATTTGTATTTTTCACTTCAGTAATATGGATTTAATGTAATTCTTTTTTGGTGAACACATCATATTATTGCAACAAAACCATTTTGTCTGTTATTCATATAGTATTAGGGATTATACAACTACCTAAAGTTTAAAAGTTAGTTTATTAGGTTGTCACTCGTAAAATTCAAATGTACTGTTGCAAAAATGAGCTTGTAGCACATAATATTGGACTATGAATTAATAAGTCTCTCAAATATTAAAATTTTTTTTTACATACATGAAAATACAGACTAGGAAACTTCGCCGACATATGGGACAAATTTCATCACGTTTAAGCGTTAGTAATACTTAGATTACGTTTTATTACATAATAAACTATTATGCTTGATAAATATTTCACTATGAGATTACAAGACTTATTGAAAAAACGAAACATAATATAGTAAATTATGGCTTTGCGATAAATTGAATGTTAAATAAAGTAAAAATACTTCAAAGTAAATATGATTATTAGTTTTATTCATTCTAACCTATATCAAATACAGTTTCAGAACTGCTCTGCACAAACAAGAATGTTGCTATGGAATCCAGGTTACTGTCAAAACTTAATTTTTTGCTTCGTCTACGTAGGGCAAAATCAGCTCTGATTTACTCCAGGTGTCAACCGTTCT
>NW_025783179.1:0-26882 GCF_021130785.1 Homalodisca vitripennis | reverse complement strand
TCTAATATATATACAACCGCATGTGTAACCTGACTGGACTACGACCTGATCACTCACTTCACTAATCACGTAATACTAATTCTATACCTACTTCCCAGCATTGAGTTAGAGACTTGAAATTTGGTACAACAGTATAGCTTTACCACTTGTTAACCACCAGGAAAATCCCGCGCGAAAAGTATGAGAATTCTTTTCATTCTTTTACAACACCCACAAAAAAAATTCCCAAAAAACACGCGCATTCTTCCACCCCTGCAGGGCATTTTTTGTAAGCCCGATAGCGGGCGAACGAACCGTTTGGAGACTAGCTCGGGATATGACGGAAATATTCATAGTTCAGAGAAATGAAGTGAACATACAAAAAAGGTCTAATGACTTTTTGCTCTTATCTTCCACTGAGTTAAGCGACAAAAACGGCTCGAACATTTGAAATTCCAGAGATGTTTTTCGATTAAAAAATAATTGTTTCTACAAGCCCCGAGATAAGCGGCCGGAACCGTTGGCTCGTAGCTCAAAATTCTGATTGACCCATCAAAATTAGTCAAATTCTGCGCGCATCTACAGAAAAGGTCCAGTCAATTCTTTTTGCCCTATCTCGCGATTGGTTTGGCCGAAAAACGTGATTATCTGTACAATTTTGTTGTAATCTTTTTACGCGAAACTTTTGTTTTTTTTGGGGTCGATAAGCGGCGAAATCCATTGGTCGGAGGTCTGCAAAATAAGATCTAACGTTTTTATTTAGGAAATAAGATGTATCCTACAAAAAAAGGTCCAGTGAACTTTTTACTATATTTTCCCCTTAGTTTGACCGCAAAAAACGCGATTAAGTGAAAATATGTGAGACATTTTCGCCTAAAAATTTACATTCACGGGCTTGAATAGCGGGCTAAACGGTTGTTCGTAAACTCCAAACACAAAATTTTAAACGGGATTTAAGGAAATCAACGTAGGATCTACAGGAAAAAGGTTCAGTGGACTTCGGGAGTTTGGCTGGAGCGTTTAAGCTAAGCGTCAATAGATAAGATTAGGGACAAGAGGGAATATTTAAATTATGCGTTTTTCACCAAGACACAATACCGCTCTAATAAGGGCCCAAGTGTGTCATTAACCCCCGGGTAAATAAATTAACACCCCAACCCCGGGGATTATCCTTGTATGACCTTGATTAACCTCCTGTAGCATTCAACCCCCTGATGTTGTTTAACTCCCCCTGCGGTAACGTTATTAAACCCCCCCCGACGGGAATTTCCTGGCCATGATACACTCATGTCCCGAATTTTACCACGTCACCAAATCCTCTTAACCTCCCCCCCTCCCTGGGAAAGATGATCCATGGTGTATGACCAAGACTTAAACCCCCTGGAGAGACTTTATCCCCCAGTGGGTAACGTTAACCCCCCCTGGGAATCTTTTGTTTTCATATGACCAGGACAATATCCTGACGAAAATTAATACCCCCTTCTTGTCTTAACTCTCCTTTTTTTTTTTTTTTAACCATTAATCACGCCACCTCAGGTGAATTTTCACCTTTCTCGCCTCTGACTAGATAGTCTCCTGGTTGATATTAAACACCCCCTGTTCAGACTTAAAATACTGCCTTGAGGTTCCCCGGTATTTTTATGTATGTTTATACGTAAACTAATTCAAGCATTAGCTTGGGATTAATCCTCGTGCAGACTTTTTCTCCCGAGCTCATTTTCTGGCTAAACCATAGGTCGTAGTATCAGATGCCTTGAGGGCAACAATCGAAAAGACCAAAATTAAATTTTCCAACAAGAAAGGTCCAGTTCACTTTTTGTCGTTGTATCTCTGAACTGGTTATCCGCAATATATTTACAACCAGCATGTGTATACTGACTGACAGACTGACTCCATAGCGGCTCAAACGGTTCACGTAGCTCAAAACTAATTCTTAAACCTACAACCAGAAATAGCGTTAGAGACTTGAAAATGTTTGGTACACCAGATAGCTGTATCCCAACGTGTAACTGCATAACAGCGAAAATCCCGGAAAAGTGAGAATTTTTTTCAGTTTTCAACCCCTCAAAAAATTTCCCAAAAAATCAACGCATTCTTCACCCCTGCAGGCAATTTTTTTGTCCTAAGCCCCGATAGCGGAGCGATACCGTTGGAGCTCGAAGCTCGGATCTGACTGAAAAAATTCATTGGTCAGAGAATGAAGGTGAACTTTTACGAACAAAAAAAGGGTCTAAATGACTTTTTGCTCGTATCTTTCCATGGTTAAGCGTCTAAAACGCACGAACATTTGAAATTCCAGAGATTTTGTACGATAAAAAATAATGTTTCAATGCCATAAATATACAACCGCATGTTGTAACTGACTGACTGACTACTCATCACGTATACTAATTCTAAACCTACTTCCAGATGAGTTAGAGACTTGAAATTCTTGGTAACAACAGATAGCTTTCCCACGTGTAAACGTCACCAGGAAAATTCCCGAAAAGTGAGAATTTTTTCATTTTCAACCCCTCAAAAAAAGTTCCCCAAAAAAACTCGCGACATTCCTTCACCCCTGCAGGCATTTATTTGCTAAAGCCCGATAGCGGGCGAACGCGTTTGGCAGCTAGCTCGGATCTGAACTGGAACAAAATTCATTCGGTCAAGAATCGAAGGTGTAACTACAAAAAAGGTCTCAATGACTCTTTTTTTGTGCTCTATTTTCCATGGCTTTAATGCGACAAAACGCTCGAACATTTGAAATTCCAGAGATTTCTTTTCGAATAAAAATAATGTTTCCAAGCCCGATAGAAACGGACCGAACACCCGTTTTGGGTCGTAGCTCAAATCTGATTGACACCATCAAATAGCAAATATAGCGCGATCTACAGAAAATGGTCCAGTAATCTTTTTGCCCTATCTCGATTGGTTTGGGCCGAGAAAAAAAAACGTGATTATGGTAACAATTATTGTTTGCTAACTATTTACGCGAAACTTTTTGTTTTTGGGGTCGATAGCGGCGAAACCCATTGGGTCGAGGTCAAAATAAAGACTAACGTTTTTATTTAGGAAACATAAGAATGACCTTACAAAAAAAGATGCGAAAAGGTCCAGTGACTTTGTTAGACTATATTTTCCCTTTAGTTCTTTTTTGAACCGCAAAACGCGATTAAGTTTGAAAATATTGGACATTTTCCGCCTACAAAATTTACATTCCGGGCTTGATAGCGGCCTAAAACGGTTTTGGCTCCGTAACTCAAAACAAATTTTAAACGCGGGATTTAGTGAAAATCCACGTCGTGATCTGACAGAAAAGGTTTTCAAGTGACTTCGGGAGTTTTTGGCTGGAGCGTTAGCTAAGCGTCAATACGTAAAGATAGGGACAGAGGAATATTTATTTATGTTCACAGAACACAATACCCTCTAAAAAAGGCCCAAGTTGTGTCAAGATTAACCGCCCCCGGTAATATTAAACCCCCCCCCTCCGGCCGGTGCATTTCCTGGTATGTACCTGATAACCTGCCTGTACATTCAACCCCCTGAAATGTGGTTAACCCCCCTTAGGTTAACATTAAACCCCCCCAGGGATAATTTTCCTGCCATGACCTCTATGTCCCGAATTTTTACCAGTCACCAAATCACTTAACCCCCCCCCCCCTGGGCGGAAGATCCTGGAGTTATGAACCAGAATAACCCCCTGGAGCACTTTAATCCCCCATGGGTAACGTTATAAACCCCCCCATGGGAATTTGTTCATATGACCAGACCAATATCCTGACGAAATTAAAGACCCCCTCTTGTCTTAAAACCTCACTTAACCATTAATCACACCCACCCAGGGAATTTTCTCGCCTTGGACTAGATAGATCTCCATGGTGATATATTAAACCCCCTGTTCGACCTTAAAAATACTGCCTTGAGGGGGAGTCGGTTTTTATTATGTTTTATACTAGAAACAATTCAAGCATAGCTGACCCGTGCCAAGACTTTTCCTCCCGAGCCTCATATTCTGGCTAATACCATAGGTCGTACAGATCAGATTCTGAAGGGCACAATATCGAAAGACCAAAATTAAAATTTCCAACAAGAAAGGTCCATTCACTTGTTGTCCTTGTATCTCTAATCGGTTATCTAATATAAATACAACCGCATGTGTAACTGACTGACTGAGCCTGACTCACTCACTTCACGTATACTAATTCTAACCTACTTCCAGATGAGTTAGAGACTTGAAAATGTTGGTACACAGATAGCTTTCCACGTGTAACACCAACCATGAAAATCCCGAAAAGGGGGATGAGGAATTTTTTTTTTTTCATTTTCAACCCCGTCAAGAAAAATTCCCAATAAAATCAAACGGGCATTCTTCAACCCTGCAGGCATTTTTTGTAGAGCCCGATAGCGGGCGAACCGTTGAGGAGCTTAGCTCGTATCTGACGGGAAAATTCATGGTCAGGAATGAAGGTGAACTAACAAAAAAGGTCTAATGACTTTTTGCTCTATCTTCCATGTGTTAAAAGGCGACAAAAAACGCTCGAACATTTGTGAAATTCCAGAGATTTTTTTTTTTTTTTCGATAAAAATAAATGTTTCAAGCAATAAATATACAACCGCATGTGGTAACTGACTGACTCACTCACGTATACAATTAATTCTAACCTACTTCCAGATGATGGTTTAGAGACTTGAAATTTGGTACAACTAGATAGCCTTTCCACGTGTAACCACCAGGAAAATCCCCGAAAAGTGAGAAATTTTTCATTTTCATCCCTCAAAAAAAATTCCCAGAAAATCGCGCATTCTTCACACCCAGCAGGCTTTTTTTTGTAAGCCCGATAGCGGGCGAACCGTTTGGAGCTAGCTCGGATCTGACCACAAATTCATAGTCAAGGAAATGAAGGTGAACTACAAAAAAGGTCTTACTTATGACATTTGCTCTATTTTCCATGGTTTAAGCGACAAAACGCAGAACATTGAAATTCCAGAGATTTTTTCGATAAAAAATAATGTTTCAAGCCCCCGATAAGCGGCCGAACCGTTGGGTCGTAGCTCAAATCTGATTGACCAATCAACAAATTAGCAAATTGCGCGATCTAAGCAGAAAAGGTCCAGTAAATCTTTTGCCCTAACTCGATTGGTTTGGCGCGATAAAAACGTGATTATGTACAATTTTTGTTGTAACTTTTTACGCGAAACCTTTTGTTTTTGGTGGTCGATAAGCGGCGAAAACCATTGGGTCGGAGGTCAAATTAAGACTAACGTTTTTTTTATTTAGGAAATAAGATGACCTTACAAAATGGTCCCTAGTGACTTTTTACTATTAATTTCCCTTAGTTTGAACCGCAAACACGCGATTAAGGTGAAAATATTGTACATTTTCGCCTAAAAATTTTACGATTCCGTGCTCTGCATACGCAGGCCCTAAACCCGGTTCGGTCGGTAACTCAAAACAAAATTTTTGTTTAAACGCGAGGATTTAGGGAAATTCACCGTGAATCTACAGAAAAGCGTTCCAGTTACTTCGGGAGTTTGGCTGATGAGCGTAAGGGCTAAGCGTCAATAGTAATATAGGGACAGAGGAATAATTATTAATGTTCACGAACACAATACCCTCTAATAAAGGCCCAAGTGTGTCATTAACCCCCGGTAATATTAACCCCCCCCCGGGGATTTCCTGGTATGACCTGATAACCTCCTGTACATTCAACCCCCTGATGTGTTAACCCCCCTGGTAACATTAAACCCCCCCAGGGAATTTCCTGCCATGACCTCATGTCCGAATTTTACCAGTCACCAAATCTCTTAAACCCCCCCCCCTGGGAAGATCCTGGTATGACCAGATAACCCCCTGGAGACTTATCCCCCGGTAACGTTAACCCCCCCTGGGAATTTGTTCATATGACCAGACAATATCCTGACGAAATTAAACCCCCTCTTGTCTTAACCTCCTTAACATTAATCACCCACCCAGGGAATTTCTTGCCTTGACTAGATCCACAACTGGTTTGGCTATCATACCGCGCGTTTTTAAAGTACTGCCTTGAGGTCGGTTTTTATTAAGTTTATACTGTGATATTCAAGTTAAACTGCCCAGTGCGGTCTTTTGTCCTAAGCTCAGTACTGCCATTTAAATAATAGGTCGTAGACTTAAACATCTGATGGCATAAATCGAAAGAGACAAAATAAAATTTCGAACACAGAAAGAAGGTCCAGTCCACTTTTTCTCGTATCTCTAACGAATATCTAATATATATACCAACCGCAGATGTGTAACTGACTGACTGACTGAGACTCACTCCACTCACATCACAGTCTACTAATTTCTAACCTACTTCCAGATGAATTAGAGGACTTGAAATTTGGTACACAGATAGCTTTCCACGTGTAAACCAACCAAGAAAATCCCGAAAAGTTGAGAATTTTTCATTTTCAACTCCCACAAAAAAATTCCCAAAAAATCGCGCATTCTTCACACCCTGCAGGCATTTTTTTTGTAAGCCCGATAGCCGGGCGAACCGTTTGGAGCTAGCTCGGATCTGACGAGGAAAATTCATGGTCAGGAATTAAGTGAACTCTTACAAAAAATGTCTAATGACATTTTGCTCAATCTTCCATGGTTAAGCTGACAAAACGCTCGAGAACATTTGAAAATCCAGAGATTTTTTCGAAGTTGGAAGTCAGTAACATTGAAAGGGGATTATATAAACAATCAAAAATAATGTTCATCAATGCCCGATAAATCGGCCGAACCGTAGGTCGTAGCTCAAATCTGATTGACCCATCAAATTAGCAAATTAGCGCGATCATACAGAAAAGGTCCAGTAATCTTTTTGCCCTAGATCTCCGATTGGTTTTGGTCCGAAAAGACTGATTATGTACAAATGTTTTTGTAACTTTTTACGACGCGAAACTTTTGTTTTTTTGGGGTCGATAGCGGCGAAACCATTGGTCGGCGGTCAAAAAAAGACTAACGTTTTATTTAGGAATTAAGATGACCTACAAAAAAAGGGTCCAGTGACTTTTACTAATTTTCCCTTAGTTTGACCGCAAAACGCGATTAAGTTGAAAATATTGGACATTTTTCGCCTCAAAAATTCAACATTCCGGGCATGATAGCGGCTAAACGGTTGGTCGTAACTCAAAACAAATTTTAAACGGGATTTAGGAAATCAACGTGAAGTCTACAGACAAAGCAGTTCAGTGACTTCGGGATTTGGCTGAGCGTTAGCTAAGCGATCAATAGTAGATAGGGACAGAGGAATATTTATAATGATCACAGACACAAAAACCCCCTCAAAAAAAGGCCCATTGTGTCATTAACCCCCCCGTAATATTAACCCCCCCCCCCCCGTGGGATTTCCTGGTAATGACCTCATAACCTCCTGTACAAATTCAACCCCCTGATGTGTAAACACCCCCTGGTAACATTAACACCCCCCCAGGGAATTTCCTGCCGATGACCTCATGTCCGAATTTTGATACCATTCACCAAAAATCTCTAAACCACCCACTCAAACCCACAACCCCCCCCCCCTTGGAAGATCCTGGTATGTGACCAAATAACCCCCTGGAGACTTATATCCCCCGGTAACGTTAACCCCCGCCTGGGAATTTGTGTCATATGACCAGACAATATCCTGACGAAATTAAAACCCCCTCTTGTCTTAATCCCCTTAACATTAATCACCCACGCCATGGAATTTCTCGCCTTGACTAGATAGTCCCTACCTGGTGATATTAAAACCCCTGGTTTCAGACTTCAAAATACTGGCCTTGAGGTCGGATGTTATTATTTTTATACTAAACAATTCAAGATAGCTGACCCGTGCAGCAACTTTTCTTCCCGAGCTCGATTTCACACGCTAAACCATAGGTCTCCGTAGAATTCAGATCTGACGAGCAAACAATCGAAAGAACCAAGAAATTAAATTTCCAACCAAAAAGGTCCAGTCACGTTTTGTCGTATCTCTAACGGTTTTAACCGCAAAATGCCCTCAAAGATCAAAAGTTTTTTTAACGAATCCGGCTCGATAGCGGCTAAAACGTTTGGGTCGTGAAGCCAAAACAAATTATTAAAAGGAATTTAAGAAAATTCGTGATCTACAAAAAAATTTCAGTAACATATTGCCCTATCCTCAACGGTTTTGCGCCTGCAATAACGCGATTTTTAAAGTATTGATTCTTTTTAAGTTTACGTGGATATTTTTAAACTGCCCATGCGGTCTTTTGTCCTAAGCACTTACTGCCTAAATTATAGGTCGTAGCTAACATCGGATTGGCATAACTATCGAAAGAGAAAATTAAATTTTTCGACAAGAAAGGTTCCACACTTTTCTCCATCGTATCTAACGGTTTTATCACTATTATATACTACAACCGCATGAATGTAACTGACTGACTGACTGACTCACTCACTCACACACACGTAAACTAATTCTATAACCTAACATCCAGATTGAGTTAGAGACTTGAAATTTGGTACACAGATAGCTTATCCCACTTGTAACCACCAGGAAAATCCCGAAAAGTGAGAATTTTTCATTTTCAACCCCTCAAAAAAATTCCCAAAAAATCGCGCATTCTTCACCCCTGCAGGCAATTTTTGTAAGCCCGATAGCGGGCGAACCGTTGGAAGCTAGCTCGGATCTGACGGAAAATTTCTTGGTCAGGAATTAAGTGAACTACAAAAAATGTCTTAATGACTTTTTTATATGCTCTATCTTCCATGGTTAACGCTTATTGTCGCGACAAAACGCTCGAACATTCTTGCAATTCCAGAGATTTTTTCGATAAAAATAATGTTTCACAAGCCCGATAGCGGCCGAACCTTTGGTCGTAGCTCAAATCGGAATTGCCCCATCAAATTAAGCAAATTGCGCGATCTACAGAAAAGGTCCAGTAATCTCTATGCCACTATCATCGATGTTTTTGGCCGAAAAACGTGATTATGTACAATTTTGTTGTAACTTTTACGCGAAAACGTTTGTTTTTGGGGTCGACTAGCGGGCGAAACCATTGGTGTCGAGGTCCAAAATAAGACAAACGTTTTTCTCATTTAGGAAATAAGAGGAAACGCTACAAAAAAGGTCCAGTGAAACTTTTTCTACTATATTTCCCTTAGTTTGACCGCAAAAAACGACGATTAACGGTGGAAAATATTGGACATTTTCGCCTAAAACATTTACATTCCGGCCTTGATAGCGGACTAAAACGGTTGGTCGTATACTCACAAAGCAAATTTTAACGGGAATTAAGGAAATCACCGTGAACAACAGAAGAAGGTCATCAGTGGACGTCGGGAGTTGGCTGACGAGTTAGCTAAGCGTCAATAGTAGATAGGACCAGAGGGAATATTTATTATGATTTTCTACAGACCCAATACCCTCTAAAAAAGCAGCCGCCAAGTGTTTCATTAACCCCCGGTAATTATATTAAAACCCCCCCCCCCGGGATTTTTCCTGGTATTGACCTGATAACCTTCCTGTATCATTCAACCCCCTGAAGTGTTAACTACCCCCCTGGTAACACTTAAAACCTCCCCCAGGGGATTTCCTGCCATGACCTCATGTCCGAATTTTAACCAGTCACCAAATCTCTTAACCCCCCCCCCCTGGGAAGATCCTGGTATGCACCAGATAACCCCCTGGAGAACTTATCCCCCGGTAACGTTAACACACCCCCTGGGAATTTGTTCATATGACCAGACAATATCCTGACGAAATTAAACCGCCCCTCTGGATCATTAACCTCCTTAACCCCAACATCATCACCCAACACCAGGGAATTTCTCGCCTTGGGACTACTAGTTCTCCTGGAGATATTAAACCCCCTCTGTTCTCGACTTAAAATACTGCCTTGAGGTCCGGTTTTTTATTTATGTTGTTACTAAACAATTCCCAAGATAGCTGACCCGCCGTGCCGACTTTTCCTCCCCGAGCTCATATCTGGCTATACCATAGGTCGTAGATCAGATCTGAAGGCACAATCGAAAGACAAAATTAAAATTTCCCAACAAGAAAGGTCCCAGTCACTTTTTGTCGTATCTCTAAACGGTTCTAACCGCAAAATGCCCTCAAAGTTCAAAAGTTTTTAAACGAATCCGGCTCGATACGCTAAAAACGGTGGTCGTAGCTCAAAACAAATTTTTAAAAGGATTTAAAGAAATCTGCGTGATCTACACAAAAATGTTCAGTAACATTTTGGCCCTATCCCTCAACGGTTTGGGCTGCATAACGCGTTTTTAAAGTATTGATTTTTTAAGTTATACGTTATATTTTATAAACGTGCCCATGCGGTCTTTTGCCTAACTCTGTACTGCTAAATTATAGGTTCCTAGCTTACATCTGATGCATAAATCCGAAAGAGAAAATTAAATTTTCGAAAGAAAGGTCCAGTCACTTTTTCTCGTATCTAACGGTATTATCAACGTATATATACAACAGCGCATGTTTAAACAGAACTGACCGACTGACTATCACTCACGTCCAATCACGTATAACTATTCAAACCTACTTCCAGATGGAGTTAGAGAGACTTGAAATTTGGTACACAGATAGCTTTCCACGTGTAACCACCAGGAAAAAACCCGAAAAGACGAGAATTTTTCATTTTCAACCCCTCAAAAAAATTCCCAAAAAATCGCAGCATTCTTCCCCCTCCCTGCAGCATTTTTTGTAAGCCCGAAAGCGGGCTAAACCGTTGGAAGCTAGCTCGGATTCTGAACGAAAAATTCATAGTCAGGAATTAAGACAAGTGAACTACAAAAAAGGTCTAATGACTTTTTGCTCTATCTTCACATGGTTAAGCGACAAAACGCTCGAAAAAAAACATTTGAAAATTCCAGAGATTATTTTCGATAAAAATAATGTTTCAAGCCCGATAGCGCCGTAACCGTTTGGTCGTAGCTCAAATCTGATTTGACCCATCATATTAGCAAATTGCGCGATCTACAGAAAAGGTCCAGTAATCTTTTGCGCCCTATCTCGATTGGTTTGGGCCGAAAAACGTGATTATGTACAATGTTGTTGTAACTTATACCGCGAAACTTTTGTTTTTGGGGTCGATAGCGCGCGAAAACCATTGGTCGAAGGTCCAAATAAAAAGACTAACGTTTTTAGTTATCAGGAAATAAGATTACCTACAAAAAAAGGTCCAGTGGACTTTTTTCTATATTTCCCTTAGTTTTGAACCGCAAAACGCGAGTAAGTGAAAATATTGGACATTTCGCCTAAAAAATTTACATTCCGGGCTTGGATAAGGCGGCTAAAACCTTTGGTCGTAACTCAAATACACATTTTAAACGGGATTTAGGAAATCCACGTGATTCTAAAGAAACGGTTCAGTGACTTCGGGAGTTGGCTGAGCGTTAGCTAAGCGTCAAATAATAGATGGACAGAGGGAATAATTATTATGTTCACAGACACAATAACCCTCTAAAAAAAGGCCCAAGTGTGTCATTAACCCCCGCTAATATTACCCCCCCCCCCCCCCCGTATTATCCTTGGTATGACCTGATAACCTCCTGTACATTCAACCCCCTGATGTGTTAACCCCCCCTGGTAAGCATTAAACCCCCCCAAGGGAATTTTCCTGCCATGACCTCATGTCCGAATTTTTAACCAGTTACCCAAATCTCTTAACCCCCCTCCCCCCCTAGGAAACCCCGGGTAACAAAACCCCCGGGAATTTCCCCGGACCTAATCCACCCATACAAATTTTATACCCCCCGAAATCCTGACAATAACCCCCTGAGCTTACCCTCGTTAACATGAATCAAACCAGAAATTCCTGACGATAAACCCCTCCTTGTCTAACCTAAAACCCTTTCCACTAAGAATTTCTCGCGTTTATAGTTTTACCTGAATATTAAACGCCCGTCGACTTTCTCCCGAGTCTTTTTAATATGTTAGAACAATCAAGATAGGACACGAGACATTAATCCCAGACATTCGGCACCTTTTGGTCGTATCATCTAGGGCAAATGAAACAAATTAAATTTCACAAGAATCCATCACTTTGCATATTCTAACGTACTAATTATACACCGTTAATCTGATGCACTACTGTACTAATCAACCTACTCCAAGGTTAAATTAATGGTACACAGATGTTCCACTGAACCAATCCAAAATAATTTCATCAACTAAAAAAATTCAAATGCTTCTTACCCCAGATTTGAACCATCGGCAACCTGAATCCGATCGCGAATTCAGTCAGGAAATTTAAAAGCGACTTTGCTACTCGGTAGCGAAACGTCGAATTTGAATTCAAATTCTAAATATTTTCAACCCATGGCAAGTGCACCTCAAATCTGATTCCAAATTCAAATCGATTCAAAAGGCCGAACTTGCTCTCATTGTTGCCAAAAAATTAGCAATTGGACTTACGAAATGTTTTTTGGTCGATGGATTGGTCGAAAATGATAACTTTTTAAATTACCAAAAGTTGTTTTATATTCCATTTGCGCAAAATAAGAAATATTGGAATTGCCTAAAAAAATCCGGCTTTACTAAACGTTGGTTACCACAAAACGGATAGGAAATACTTTCAAAAGTTAGATCGGGTTGTGAGCGTTAAACGTTGTGATAAAAAATTTTATATTTAGAACACATCCCTCAAAAAGCCAGGTTCATTCCCGTTATAACCCATTTGTAGACGATAACTCTTAATTCACCCCATACCCCTAAAAACCCCCAGGAATTACCCTACTATTAACCCCCAAATTCTTAACCCCCTGAACGTGACAACCCCCTGGAGACTTACCCCCGGTAACTAACCCCCCCAAGATTCCGCAATATGCGAAATTAACCCCCAATCTCTTAACCCCCCCGGGAATCCTGGAATGCCGATAACCCCCTGGACTTAACCCTAGCGTTAAACCCAAGCTGGTGAATTTTCTTCCAGCATTCTGGCTAACAACATCAGTCTAGCACATCAAAAATTAATTCCACAAGAAATCCGCCTTTGATTCTACGGTTTATTAAACCCCGTGACTAACTGCTGAGTCTTTATATTTTAATCAAACCTATTCAGATTGACTGAATTGTCCGAACTTTCTACTTAAACCAAAAGTCGAGATAATTGTACAATCCCCCAAAAAAAATTCCAAAATCACAGTTCACCCCTTATGGCATATATTACCATACGGGATTTACCGTGAGCACTCATCTAGGAAAATCTCATGGCAGATGAAGTGAACTACAAAATAATGCTAAATGACTTTTCTCACTTCCATGTTAACGACAAAACGCACTGAATTGAATGATTTTTTGATAAAAAAATTTCAAGTCCGAATCGCAACCGTTATCGTAGCTCAAATCTTTGACCCATCAAATTTGAAAATGATGCGACTACAGAAAGTCCAGTAAATTTTCCTAATCTCGATTGGTTTGGCCGAAAAACGTGATTATGTACAATTTTGTTAACTTTTACCAAACTTTTGTTTTTGGGGTCGATAGCGGCGAAACCATTGGTCGGAGGTCAAAATAAGACTAACGTTTTATTTAGGAAATAAGATGACCTACAAAAAAGGTCCAGTGACTTTTTACTATATTTCCCTTAGTTTGACCGCAAAACGCGATTAAGTGAAAATATTGGACATTTTCGCCTAAAAATTTACATTCAGGGCTTGATAGCGGCTAAAACGGTTGGTCGTCACTCAAAACAAATGTTAAACGGGATTTAGGAAATAACGTGATCTACAGAAAAGGTTTCAGTGACTTCGGGAGTTGGCTGAGCGTTAGCTAAGCGTCAATAGTAAGATAAGGGAACTGAGGAATATTTATTATCGTTTCACAGACACAATACCCTCCTACAAAAAGTCCCAAGTGTGTCATTAACCCCCGGTAAAATTAACCCCCCCCCCCGGGGATTTCCTGGGTATGACCTGATAATCCTCCTGTACATTCAACCAACCCCTGATGTGTTAAACCCCCCTGGTAACATTAAACCCCCCCAGGGAATTTCCTGCCATGACCTCATGTCCGAAATTTTACCAGTCACCAAATCTCTTAACCCCCCCCCCCCTGGGAAGATCCTGGTAATGACCCCCAAATTGGGGGGGGGGGGGGTCCAACACCAGATAACCCCCTGGAGACTTATCCCCCCGTAACGTTAACCCCCCCCTGGGAATTTGTTCATATGACCAGCAGACAATATCCCTGAACCGAAATTCAACCCCCTCTTGTCTTAACCTCCTTAACATTAATCACCCAGCCAGGGAATTTCTCGCCTTGTACTAGATAGTCTCCTGGGTGTATATTAAACCCCCTGTTCGACTTAAAATACTGCCTTGAGGATCGTTTTTTAATTATGTTTATATACTAAAACAATTCAAGATAGCTGACCCGTGCAAGACTTTTCTCCCGAGCTCATTTCTGGCTAAACCATAGGTCGTAGATCAGATCTGAGGGCACAATCGAAAGACAAAATTAAATTTCAAACAAGACAGGGTCAGTCACTTTTTTGTCGTAATCACTAACGGGATTAACCGCAAAATGCCCTCAAAGTCAAAAGTTTTTTACTAATCCGGAAAAATAGCTATCAAGATAGTCAATTTTGAAATCCCTCGTGCAGACATTAATCTCCCGACTTAACCAGTCATTTCGGCTAAACCCTAATTTGCAAGCGTTTACTTTGGGGGCCTGGGGTCGTAGCCCCCATAAATAGAGTCCCTATATAATATACAGCCGCATGTGATAACTCACACACTCACACTGACAACATAGGTAATACTTAAATCTAACATACTTTCTAGAAGAGCTGGAAGACGTGAAATTTTGTACGCACGTCGCACGTATCTTCAAACCTCCGAGAAAAGTCCTGAAAACCAATTTTTTAATTTTGAACCCCTCAAAAAAATTCGCGAAAGTGAACCCCTTTTTGCCCTATGTATCTTTTCTTTGAAGCCCGAATATGCGGGCGTAACCCGTTGGATCTAGCTTCGATCTGACGAAAAATTCATGTCCAGGAAATGAAGTGAACAACAATAAAGGTCCAGTGACATTCTTGCCATATCCCCAATGGTTTGGCCGCAAACGCGATTACATTCAAATATTTTGAAATTTTCGCCCAAAACTTTACCTTTCGGGCTCGATAGCGGCTAAACAAACGTTGGTCGTTGCTCAAAACCAAATTTTCAATGGGAATTAGTAAATGGCGTGATCTACAAAAAAGGTCATGTAAACTTTTTGGGCCCTACCCATCAATGTGTTTGGCCGCGTAACGCGTTTTAAAGTATAGATATTTCACGTTTTACGTGAGATATTGTTTTCTCTGGGCTCTGTTGGTTAGCGGGGACCTTGAAGTTAGGGTAGAATAAAAAATCGTAATATTTTATACGAACCCAAATTGGGTCTAACAAAAAAGGTTCAGTGACATTTTTACTGTAATCTTCCATGGATTAGCCCGTAAAACGTGATTAAGTTGAACCTTACCACTCAAAAACATTACCTTCTGGGCTTCGATATTGGCCGAACCGTTAGCCCTAGCTTAAATGTAAAATATTTTGTTTTAACTAGCTATTCATAGGATCTAAAAAAAAGGTCCAGTAGCTTTCTGTCGTTTATTTATCCGTAAGGCCTGGTAAAATTGTGCTCTAAAAGGCAAATTCTTTGTCGTGCAATTTTAAAGGGGTTTTTAAATCTAGCAACTATAATTAGTATGCGATCGATGCAGGATCCAGCTTGACCTTGATTACTACGTATAACGAGTGACTAAAACCCCCCCCTCCACGTCGGGAGTTGGGCTGAGCGTTAGTGAAGTTTCAATAGTAGATAGGGACCAGAGTGTTTTTTAATATGTTCAACAGACACGACACCCTCCAAAATAGGCCCACGTGTGTCATAAACCCCTAATAACAATAACCCCCCCCCGGGAAATTTATTCAATAATACCAGAAAATAACCTTACTAAATTAAACCCCCTGATGTCTTAACCCCTTTTAACATTAATCACGCCCCCGGGAATTTCCAGGCATGAACAAGAATAAACCTCTGAGCAAATTAAACCCCCTACACAACTTAAAAAATAATGACTCAGGGTTGGGTTTTTTTGTTATATTTACACTAAACAATTCACCAAAGCCCACCAGTGCATTCCCATTTCTCCACAGCTCCATACTGGCTAAAACCAGACGTCGTAGCTAAAATCGGCACCCAGAATCGAATAATAAAATTAAATTTCCCCGACAAGAAAAGGTCCAGTCACTTTTTCCTCGTTATCTCTACACTGGTTAAGCCACAAAAGGCCTTTGGCAGTCAAAACATTAAATAATTCTGTGAAAATTCATAAAAAGGGTCAACTTTTTAACAATCCACATCCCTAATCTTAAGCTCGGACATAACCTTTCCCCGAATATCCGTCTTAACCCCGAATTAAGGCACTCTTTTGGGGGCCTGGGGGCGTAGCCCCCAGCGAAGCCGAGCAGGCGAGTCTAAATATAATATACAAACCCCAGCATGTGTACACTCGACTGACTGACCTAACAATCACTCACGTATACTAATTCTAATCTAACCTACTTCCAGATGAGTTAGAGACTTGAAATTTTGGGTACACAGATAGCTTTCCACGTGTAACCAACCAGGAAAATCCCGAAAAGTGAGAATTTTTCATTTTCAACCCCTCAAAAAAATTCCCAAAAAATCGCGCACTTCTGTCACACCCCTGCAGGCATTTTTTTGTAAGCGCCGATAGCGGGCGAACCGTTTGGATGCTAGCTCGGATCTGACGGAAAATTCATGGTCAGGAATGAGTTTTGAACTACAAAAAAGGGTCAAATGACTTTTTGCTCTATCTCCCATGGTTAATGCGACAAAACGACCTCCGAACATTTGAAATTCCAGAGATTTTTTCGATAAAAATAATAGTTTCAAAGCCCGGATAGCGGCCGTAAACCTGTTTGGTCCGTAGCTCAAATCTGATTGTACCCATCAAATTAGCAAATTGCCGCGATCTAACAGAAAAGGTACCCAGTATAATCTTTTGCCCTATCTCGATTGGTTTGGCCGAAAAACGTGATTATGTACAATTTTGTTGTACAACTTTTACGCGAAACTTTTTGTATTTTGGGGTCGATAGCGGCGAAACCATTGGTCGGAGGGTCAAAATAAGGGACCAACGTTTTATTTAGGAAATAAGATGAACCTACAAAAAAGGTCCAGTGACTTTTTACTATATTTCACCCTTAGTTTGAGACCGCAAAACGCGATTAAGTGAAAAATATTGGACATTTTCGCCTAAAAATTTATCATTCCGGGCTTGATAGCGGCTAAACGGGTTGGTCGTAACTCAAAACAAATTTTTAAAACCGGGAATTTTATGGAAATCACGTGATCTACAGAAAAGGTTCAGTGACTTCGGAGTGTTGGGCTGAGCCGTTAGCTAAGCGTTCCAATAGTAAGATAAGGGACAGAGGAATAATTTATTATGTTCACAGAACACAATACAACCCTCTAAAAAAGGCCCAAGTGTGTGTCATTAACCCCCCCGGGGTAATAGTTTAAACCCCCCCCCCGGGGATTTCCTGGTATGACCCTGATAAACCTCCTGTACATTCAAGCCACCCAGCCTGATGTGTTAACCCCCACCCCCCTGGTAACATTAAACCCCCCCAGGGAATTATCCCTGCCATGAACCTCATGGTCTCCGAATTTTCAAAAACCAGTCACCAAATCTCTTAACCCCCCTCCCCCCCTGGAAAGATCCTGGTATGACCAGATAAACCCCTGGAGACTTATCCCCCGGTAACGTTAACCCCCCCTGGGAATTTGTTCATATGACCAGAACAATATCCTGACAAAAATTAAACCCCCTCTTGTCTTAACCTCCTTAACATTAATCACCCACCCAGGGAATTTCTCGCCTTGACTAGATATCTCCTGGTGATATTAAACCCCCTGTTCGCTTAAAAAAATTACTGCCTGAGTCCCGGGTTTTTTTTTTGTTTATACTAAACAATTCAATACTGACCCGTGCAGAAATTTTCTCCCGAGTCATTTCCCGGCTAAACCATAGGTTTTTTTTTTAGATCAGAAACTGAGGCACAATCGAAAGACAAAATTAAATTTCCGACAAAAAAAGGTCCAGTCCCCCTTTTGTCATAAACTCTAACGGTTATCTAAATACTTAACAGCCGCTGTTAAAAACTTTACCCATACTGATTTATGATACAAATTCCCAAATAGTTTCTAGAAGTGCTGGAAACTTGAAATTTTGGGAGGGGGGTACCTTTTTCTTAAACCCAGGAAAAGCTGAAACCAATTTAAAACCCGTCAAAAAAATTAAAATACCTGCGCTTGAGGTCGGTTTTAATTAGTTTATACAAACAATCAAGATAGCTGACCCGTGCAGTTTTTTTCTCCCGAGCTCATGTCTGCTGAAACCTAGGTAGTAGCTCAAATCAAAAAATTAAATTTAAAAAAAAATTTTAATTCTACGAAACAATTATACCACCGCATCTCTACCTCCTACCCAAACCATTCTCATCAAATTGAAAATTGTCAAATTTTGACGAATTTTCCGGTAGATTTTCATTTTACTCTTAGCCTTCTAAACCGAGGTTGTAGCTCGGATCGATGAAAACGTTTTGTGGGGGAAAGAATGCCCAAAAAAAGGTCGTGACTTTTTTGGGCCTATCTCGTGTGGGGTTAAGCGTAAAAACGCGGGGGGAAGGGTTTGACTTCCAGAAATTTTTTTGCTTAAAATAAAGTTTCGAGCGATAGTGGCCGAACGGTAGGTCGTAGCTCAAATCTGTTTGACCCATCAAATTAGCAAATATCGCGATCTACATAAAAGGTCCATTGACTTTTGCTCTACCTCCAGTGGTTCAGCCGAAAAACGTGATTTATGTGCAATTTTTTATATGTAATTTTTTATACGTAAACTTTTGTTTTCGGGGGCTCGATAGCGGCGAAACCCATTGGTCATGAGATCGAAATAAAGACAAGCGTTTGGAGTTAGGAAATGAGGTGATCTACAAAAATGGTCTGCCAGTAACTCTTTACTCTCTATCTCCATTGGTTTGGCCGCAAAAGCGCGTTTTAATATTGATTTTTTAAGTTTTACGTGACATTGTAAACCTGTCCAGAGCAGTCTTTTGTCCTAAGCTCGTACGGCTAAATTATAGGTCGAGCATTAAATCTGATGGCATATCGAAAGAGAAAAATAAATTTTCGAACAAGAAAAGGTCCAACACTTTTTTCTCGTAATCTCTAACGGTATCTAAATACTTATACGCCGCATGTGAAACCACTCACTCACTCACTGATGGATGTAATACAAATTCTAACATAGTTCTAGTGAAGTGCTGGAAACTTGAAATTTGGGCACGCGGTACCTTTTTGTCGGTGTAACCAACAGGAAAAAGTCTTGAAAACAGGGGAATTTTAATTTAAACCCCTCAAAAAAATTAAAAACCGGTTGAAACTGGTTAAAACTGGTGTAGTTTTTTGCTTTCCGAGCCGACCTAGCGACTAAACCGTAGGTAGTCAAGCTCAAATCTAAATTTTAAAAGGGATTTTAAGAAAATTTTATGATCTACAGAATGGGCCACATTATACTTCACCGCATCTCTACCGTTCCACCCAAAACATGCTCTCAAATTCGAAAACATTGTCAAATTTTGACGTATTTCGCTTGTAGATTTTCGTTTGAGGCCTCTGTAGCGTCTAAACCGTAGTTTGTATGCTCGGATCAGATGATAAATTCGGTTAGTGGGGAATGAAGTGCTCTACAGAAAAAGTCTAGTGACTTTTTTTGTCCTATCTCGTGTGTTAAGCGTCAAACCGCGGGAATGTTTGACATTCCATGAAATTTTTTGCTTAAAATATAGTTTCGAGCCTGATAGTGCCGAACGGTGGTCGTAGCTCAAATCTGGAGTTGACCATCAAATTAGCAAATTGCGCTATCTCTAAAAGGTCCAGTGACTTTTTGCTCTACCCTCCCAGTGGGTTTCTGCCGAAAAAACGTGGATTATTGTTCAAATTTTTTTGTAATTTTTACGTGTGAAACTTTTGTTTTCCCGGGTCTCAATAGCTGCGAAACCATTGTCTGATATCGAAATAGAGAAAGCGTTGGAGTTAGGAATGGATGTGAGTCTACAAAAATGGCAGTAACTCTTACTCTATCTCCATTGGTTTGGCCGCAAAACGCGTTTTACAGTAATTGATTTTTTAAGTTTACGTGACATTTTAAACTGCCCAGTGCAGTCTTTTGTCCCTAAGCTCTGTACTTGCCTAAATTTAAAGGTCGTAGCTTAAATCTGATTGGCATAATCGAAAAGAGAAAAATTAAATTTAAGACAAGAAAGGTCCAATCACTTTTTCTCGTATCTCTAACGGTTATCTAAATACTTATACAGCCGCATGTGAAACACTCACTCACTCACGAAGGATGTATAAAATTCATAACATAGTACAGAAGTGCTGAGGAAACTTGAAATTTGGCACGCGGGTACTCTTTTGTCGTGTAACCAAACAAGGAAAAGTCTGAAAACCGGGAATTTTTAATTTTAAACCCCTCAAAAAAATTAAAAAAACCGGTTGAAACTGGTTAAAAACGTTGTAGTTTGTTTTGCTTCCGATCCGTCTATGCGACAAAAACACGTAGGTAGGTAGCTCAAATCTAATTTTAAAGGGTTTTTTTTAGAAAATTTTATGATCTACAGAATGGGCACATTATACTTTCACCGCATCTCTACCGTCCACCCGAAACATGCTCTCAAATCGAAAATCATTGTCAAATTTTGCCGATTTTCCGCTTGTAGATTTTCGTTTTTGAGGCTCTTGTAGCGTCCTAAACCGTAGGTTGTAGCTCGGATCTGATGAATAATCGTTAGTGGGGAATGAAAGTGCTCTACAAAAAAGGTCAAGTGACTTTTTGTCCTAACTATCTCGTGTGTTTAAGCGTCAAAACGCGGGAATGTTGACCATTCCAGAAATTTTTTTGCTTAAAATAAAGTTTCCGAGCCTGATAGTGGTCCGAACGTAGGTCGTAGCTCAATCTGATTGAACCATCAAATTAGCAGAATGCGCGGATCTACAAAAAAAGGTCCAGTTGACCTTTTTTGCTCTACTCCATTGTTCAGCGCCCGAAAAAACGTGATTATGTCAATTTTTTTGGTAATTTTTACGTGAAACTTTTGTTTTCGGGCTCAATGCGGCGAACCAATGGTTTTGAGATGGGGGGGCGAAATAAGACAACGTTGGAGTCAGGAAATGAGTGTGATCTACAAAATGATCCAGAAACTTTACTCTAACTTCTCATTGGTTTGGCCGCAAAACGCGTTTTAAGAATTGATTATTTAAGTTTTACGTGACATTTTTTTTTTTTTAACTGCCCAGTGCAGTCTTTTGGTCCTAAGCTCTTGTACTGCCTAAATTATCGGTCCGTAGCTTAAATCTGATGGCATAATCGAAAGAGAAAATTAAATTTTAGACAAGAAAGGTCCAGTCACTTTTTCTCGTATCTCTAACGGTTATCTAAATACATAAACAGCCGCATGTGAAACACTCACGACACACACTAGATGGATGTATACAAATTCAAACAAGTTCCTAGAAGTGCTGGAAACTTGAAATTTGGCACGCGGGTACCTTTTGTCGTGTAACCAACAGTGAAAGTCTGAAAACCGGGAAATTTTAATTTTAACAAACCCCTCAAAAAAATTAAAACCGGTTGAAACTGGTTAAAAACTGGTGTAGTTTTTTGCATTTCCGACCGTCTACGACTAAACCTTAGGTAGTAGCTCAAATCTAATTTTAAATGGTTTTAGAAAATTTTATGATCTACAGAATGGGCACATTATACTTCACCGCATCTCTACTCGGACCACCCGAAACAATGCCTCTCCAAATACGAAAACATTGTCAGAATTTGAACGAATTTTCGCTATGTAGATTTTTCGTTGAGGCTCTGTAGCGTCTAAACGTAGTTTGTAGCACGGAGCTGAAAAATAATCGTTAGTGGGGAATGAAGTGCTCTACAAAAAAGGTCTAGTGGACTTTTTGTCCTATCTCGTGTGTTAAGCGTCAAAACGCGGATGTTTGACATCCCAGAAATTTTTTTTGCTTAAAATAAATTATCGAGCCTGATAGTGGACCCGAACTTAGGTCGTAGCACAAAATCTGTTGACCCATCCAAATTAAGCAAATTGCGCGAATCCTACATAAAAGGTCCAGTGACTTTTGCTCTACCTCCAGTGGTTCAGCCGAAAAACGTGATTATGTGCAAATTTTGTAATTTTTACGTGAAACTTTTGTTTCTGGCTCGATATCGGCGAAACCATTGGTCTGAGATCGAAAATAAGACAAGCGTTTGGAGTTAGGAAATGAGGTGATCTACGAAAAAGTTGCCAGAGAAACCTCTTTACTCTATCTCCATTGTTTGGCCGCAAAACGCGTTTTAAGTATTGATTTTTTTAAGTTTTACGTGACATTTAAAAACTGTCCCAGTGCAAGTCTTTTGTCCTATAGCACGAGTACTGCCTAAATATAGGTCGTAGCTACATCTGATGGCATCATCGAAAGAGAAATTAAATTTTAGACAAGAAAGTCCATCACTTTTTCTCGTAACTCTAACGTGTTATCTAATACTTAAACAGCCGCATGTGAAACCACTCACTCACTCACTGATGTGATGTATACAAATTCTAACAAAGTTCTGAAGTGCTGGAAACTTGAAATTGGCACGGCCGGGTACCTTTTGTCGTGTAATCCCAACATGAAAAGTCTGAACCGGGAATTTTTAAATTTAAACCCCTCAAAAAAATTAAAAACGGGGGGGTGTGGTAGGGGTGCGGTTGAAACTGTTAAAAACTGTTGGAAGTTTTTTGCTGTCCGAGCCGTCTAGCGACTAACGTAGGTAGCTAGCATCAAATCTAATTTTTAAAGGGTTTTAGAAAAATTTTATGTGATCTACAGAATGGGCCACATTATACTTCACCAGCATCTCTACCGGTCCACCCGAAACATGCACTCAAATTCGAAAACACATTGTCCTAATTTTGGACGATTTTCGCTTGTAATTTTCGTTTGAGCTCGTAGCGTCTAAACAGTAGTTGTAGCTCGATCTGAAATGAATAATCGTTAGTGGGATGATGAAGTGCTCTACAAAAAAGGATTTTTTTCTAGTGACTTTTTGTCCACACTCGTGTGGTTAAGCCGTCAAAAACGCGGGAATGTTTTGACATTCCAGAAATTTTTTTGCTTAAAATAAAGTTTCGAGCTGATAGTGGCCGAACTGTAGTCGTAAGCACCCAAATCTGATGACCCATCAAATTAGCAAATTGGCACGATCTACATAAAAGGTCCAGTGACTTTTTTTGCTCTACCTCCAGTGTTCAGCCGAAAAACGTTGATATGTGCAATTTTTTTTGTAATATTTACGTGAAACTTTTGTTTTCGCGGGCTCGGATAGCGGGCGAAACCATTGGTCCTGATATCGTAAATAAGACAGCGTTGGAGTTAGTGAACATGAGGTGATCTAACAAAAATGGCCAGTAACTCTTTACCTCTATCTCCCTTGGTTTGGCCGCAAAACCCGTTTTAAGTATAGAATTTTTTAAGTTTTTACGTTAGAACATTTTTAAACGCCAGTGCAGTCTTTTGTCCTAAAGCCTGTACTGCCTAAATTATAGGTCCGTAAGCTTAAATCTGATGGCATACATCGAAAGAGAAAATTAAATTTTAGACACGAAAGGTTCCAGTCAACTTTTTCTCGTATCTCTAACGGATTAGCCGCAAAAATTGCTTTAAATTCAAAACTTTGGTTAAAATCTATGATAATTCCGATAAAAAAGTATTCTTTATAACTCTAATAATCCCTAATCTAATGCGCGGACATAAACTTTCCCTGAATACCGCTAATCCATGTAACGAGTGAATATACCCACATTACAAATGGCTGAACGATAGCTAAGCGTCAATAGTATATAAGTGGATAAGTGAATTTTTTACTATGTTCACAGACACAACAAATCTTCTAAAATAGGCCCATGTGTCCATTAACCCCAGGTAACATTGATCCCCCCGGAAATTTCCTGGAATGACCAGATAACCTCCAGGATAACTAAACCCACCCTGATGGTCTTTACCCCTTAAACCCCCGGTAACATTATCCCCCCTGGAATTTTCTGGTCTGACCAATACCCTCCTGATTAAATTAAACCCTCTGATGTCTTAAACCCCCCCCCCCGAAACACTAACCCCCGCCTGGCATTTTCTTGTTTGACGCAGATAACCTCTCTGATGGAAATTAAACCCCCTGATGTCTTAACCCCCGGCTACAACATTAACCCCCCCCTGAAATTTTTCTGTCTGACCAGAAAACCTCCTGAGTAAATAAACCCTCTGTTGTCTTAACCCCCGGTAAAACACTAACCACCCCCTTTTGAAAATTTTCTTGTTGACACCAGATAAACCTCCTGATTAAATTTAAACCCCCTGATTCTAAACCCCGGTAACATTATCACCCCTGGGATTTCCTGGCATGACTAGATTAACTCCTGAATGTTTACAGAACAAACACCCTCCAAAGCGGAGCGGCCCAATGTCTTAACATTAAACCGCCCTGGAAGTTACCAGGTATAGACCAGATACACTTCTGAGATAAATCAAATCCCCTGATGACTTAACCACCGTAACATTAAACCCCACCCTAAGAGAATTTCCCTGGCATTACTAGATACACTCCAGAAGAAAATAATACACCCTAAGCAATTGTTATAATACTGACTTAGGGTCGGTGGTTTTATTATCTTTACACTAAACATTTCACAATAGCTAACCAAGTGCAGTACACTTCTCAATGTTATGTCCTGGCTAAAACGAGAAGTTCGTAGCTGAAATCCCAAGGATAAAATCAAAATAAACAGATTCTAAATATAAATCCTCGGGGACTAATCGCTGATCCCCGAATTTGCAAGCGTAAATTTATCCGCTAATCTCCGAATTTGCAAGCGTAAATTTATCCGCTAATCCCGAAATTTGAGCGAAGCCTACATCATGGGGTCCTGGGGGCGTAGCCCCCAGCGAGCCGAAGGCGAGTCTAAATATATATACAAACCGCTTGTGTAACTAGACTAAGACTGACTGACTCACGTATACTAATTCTAACCTACTCCAGATGAGTTAGAGACTTGAAATTTTGGTACACAGACAGGCTTTTCCACGTGTACCCACCAGAAAATCCCGAAAAGTGAGAATTTTTCATTTTTTCACCCCTCCAAAAAATTCCCAAAAAATCGCGCATTCCTTCACCCCTGCAGGCATTTTTGTAAGCCCGAAAGCGGGCGAACCGTTAGGAGCTAGCTCGGATCTTACGGAAAATTCATGGTCAGGAATCGAAGTGAACTACAAAAAAGGTCTAAATGACTTTTTGCTCTATCTTCCATGTTAAGCGACAAAACGCTCGAACATTTGAAATTCCAGAGATTTTTTCGATAAAAAAAATGTTTCAAGCCCGATAGCGGCCGAACCGTTGGTCCCTAGCTCAAATCTGATTGACCCATCAAATTAAACAAATTGCGCGATCTACAGAAAAGGGCCAGTAATCTTTTGCCCTATCTCGATTGGTTTGGGGCCCAAAAAAAGTGATTATGTTCAATTTTGTTGTAACTTTTACGCGAAACTTTTGTTTTTTTGGGGCGATAGCGGCGAAACCATTTTTTCGGAGGTCAAAAAATAAGACTGACGTTTTATTTAGGAAATAAGATGACCCACAAAAAAGGTCAAGTGACTTTTTTTCTATATTTCCCTTAGTTTGACCGCAAAACGCGATTAAGTGAAAATAATTTGGCAATTTTTGGGCCCAAAAATTTTCAAATTTCCCGGGGTTGATAGCGGCTAAAACGGTTTGGGCGTAACTCAAAAAAAATTTTAAACGGGGATTTAAGGAAATCACGTGATCTACAGAAAAGGTTTAAAAAACTTCGGGAGTTGGCTGAGCGTTAGCTAAGCGTCAATAGTAGATAGGGACCGAGGAATATTTATTATGTTAAAAGACACAATACCCCTTAAAAAGGGCCCAAGGTTTTTTTTTGGGTCCCCAAAAAAAAAAAAAAACCAAAAAAACCGGTTAAAAAAAAAAAAATTAAAAAAAAAACCCCCCCCGGGGATTTCCTGGTATGACCTGATAACCTCCGTAAATTCAAAACCCCCCGATGTGTTAACCCCCCTGGGAAAATTAAACCCCCCCAGGGAATTTTTCCCCGCCTGACCTCATGTCCCAATTTTACCAGTCACCAAAACTCTTTAACCCCCCCCCCCGGGGAAAATCCCCGGAAAGGGCCAGATAACCCCCTGGAGACTTAAACCCCCGGTAACGTTAACCCCCCTGGGAATTTGTTCATATGGGCCAGACAATATCCTGACGAAATTAAACCCCTCTTGTTTTTAACCTCCTTAACATTTAAACACCCCAAACCCCCGGGGAAATTTCTCGCCTTGACTAGATAGTCTCCTGGTGATATTAAACCCCCCGGGTTTGACTTTAAAAAACTGCCTTAGGTCGGTTTTTTTTATGTTTATACTAAACAATTCAAGATAAGCTGACCCGGGGCAGCTTTTCTCCCACTCAATTTTTGGCTAAAAACCCTAGGTCGTAGATCAATCTGAGGGCACAATCGAAAACAAAATTTAAATTTCCGACAAGAAAGGTCCAGGGCACTTTTTTTCATATCTCTAACGGTTTTTCTAATATAATACAACCGCAAAGTGTAACTGACTGACTGACGACTCACGAAAACTAATTCTAACCTACTTCCACAGAGAGTTAGAGACTTGAAATTTGGTAAAACAGAAAAGCTTTCCCCCTTTTAAACCCCCAGGAAAAATCCCGAAAATGAGAATTTTTCATTTTCAACCCCTCAAAAAAAATTTCCCCAAAAAAACGCGCATTCTTCACCCCTGCAGGCATTTTTGTAA
>NW_025783178.1:0-29103 GCF_021130785.1 Homalodisca vitripennis | reverse complement strand
GTGTTTTTTTTTTACTTTTTTCCCCTCTCTGTACAAAAAAAATATAGTGGCAACGGGTACAACTGTCTGATCTGAAATCAGGTAGTTCTACCTGAAATAATGTTTTTAAAATTTTTGTGTGTACCAAAATTTTAACAAAAACATTTTAAAAAATTTATATATTAATATAAGTACCCTACCAATAAACTTTAAAATAACCCCCCCATATTTAAAGGTCTTTTCCTTTATTAGATTAGGTTTTTAAATTTTTTCAATATATTACTTAAGACTTATTAGCCCCTGAAATATAATACGATATAACCGTTTACGGTATTGTAATTTGATTTTACAAAAAAACTTGGATTCTTCAGATTGTTATTTTTTACTACCAAATTTTACGAGTTAGAAAATGCACTTTTAAACTTTCTAAAAAATTTTTAAAAAGCCAATTACACAAATAAAATTATATTAAAAATTGACTCAGAACTTTTAAAGTTATTTCATTAAAAAAATATCCTGTATAAGATTTTTCAATGAGGAAACAGTACTAGTATAGGTAATTGTTGGAAAACTTTAAAATTTTATGAAAAATTTTAATTTTAAAATTAAAATTCATTCCACATTTATAACATCCAAAATATTGAAATTATTTAATGATAGATTTCATTGAACATAAAATGAAACATGTACTTAATGTTAGTAATAGTCATGACGAAAACAAGAAAGTAAATGCAAAAACCCAAAACCGGTATACTATTTTTCATTTTTATCCATGGAAACAAAAAGGGACATGTATCACAAATTTTTTAGATAAATAAAAACGTGAAATTTACACCACAGTAGGTTGCAGAAAAGCCACCGGGAACAAGTGCAATGGCCAAAAGCTTGATAAAGGCCAGGACTTTTTTTAAATTGTTCAGTTTAATGTTTAAAGACTTGGGCGTGGAAAAACTACACCAAAGGAGTACTATGGTGAAGACCTGGACGAGACAAGGATTTATGGACACTTACTTAAGTATTTTTCCAAATTCAAAGATTTATCGAATTTTTTCTTTTTACCCAAAAACTATAAACATTCTAGTTTTGCGAAATTTTAAAAATTTAAAAAAAATAAAACTGTGAAACAATTCCTAGTTACATAAAAGCATTTTCAGTTAAAAGGATTTTAAAGTTAAGGATTTTGCAATGAATTCATTTTCTGGTAGTGTATTTAAGTTGAAACATATTTTTGTTTCATGCGTTAGCAAAAAGATTTGTTATTTTTGGTTTTTAAAACCCTTCATACTATAAATGTACAAATGAAACATTACAATTTCATATTTTACCAAAACCAAATCCAATCCAATTTTTAATGGGGGGGGGGTTGATCCCCCAATCTTTCAAGGCCCTGCCGGTTAGGTTTTTTGCCATATGTCCGAGGGTCAAAGGCCTATAGCTTTCGTCCTGTCTTGGGGGGAAGTGTCGTGGTGCAGTCGAAGTTGTAGTCGATGTCATCAGTCATCCCTGGGAAGACGCAGTTGGGGGGCCTCCTGGGGGCGAAGCTCACGGTGTGATCCCACGGGGGGACTCGGAGCTTCCCCAAGGGTCGATGTTTTTAGGTCCGTCTCCATAGCTTATAACAAATGAAAAGAACAGGAAATTATTTTCTTCTAAGTGACTTTAGACTTTTTTCAGGCATTTTATAGTAGTGTAAAAATGTTTTCAATTGAAAACTAGTGAATTTTAGCTGCCCTCGGTTAAAACTCATAACGTATTGCTTTTTTTCTTTAAAAATCATCATTTCTAAAAACGTTTTTGTCAGATTTGAGGGAAAAATTTTAGTTTTTACTTTTTTCTATTTGTTATGAGATTACCACCTGAGCTTTCTTTTCTTTATAAAATTTTAACTCGTCGATTTTGATAATAAGTTATAGAAACAACTCCCTTATTCCTTTTTCACCTTTTTTATGGTTCACTTTTCACTATTTTTAATAAACTTTTCCTGAAAAAATCAAATATGCTAATTTTTAAAATAATCCCCAATTGGTTGTTAGATTTTTTCCCCTTCAATTGTTTATGGGAAAATAAATTTCGTCACCACTGACGGAAAGCCAACCTAATGCAAATCAGATAGGAACAATCAAATATTTGTTCAAAGTCACAAGTATATAATTGTGGTCCGATACCGGGACCAGCGTAACTGGGCACTGGTTGTCACATCACTATTACTTTAAATTAAATATATCTAGTAAAGATTGCTAATCATATTTCTTGTGCGTTTATTTCCACCCATACGGGGTTTAACTTTTTTACTTCAAGGGTTTTTTTGAAAAAAAAATAGTAAATTGTAAATAATTTTTTAAAAAATCTCAAAAATTTCCCAATTTGGGAAAATGGATGGATCGTTTTTTCAAAAGTACAAAAAATTATTAAATATTGAATAAAAATTTAAAGTCATACCCCCCTACTTCACAACATACAAAAAATGGTTCCTCACTAAACGGGAAACATTGTAATGGGAATTTTTGAGAAACGTAAAGTGGGATACCCATGAAAAAAATTAACTCAAATGATGGTTTTAAAAAGTATATTAACGAAATTCAAATTTAAGTTTTGTTTTGTTTAAGTTAAATAGATCGGAATCTAGCTCACTAGAACTTTATAAGAATATCAAAATATTTGCGACAATTTTTTCTTCCAACTATTTAAAACCCTTAGCTTGTATGCCCTTTTTAAAAAGGGAAAATGATACCCCGTAATGGGTGTTTCCCAGTTTTAGTTAAAAATTAACACTTATCAAAAAAACCCCTTTTTTTTGAGTTTACACCTTAATTCCAAATTATCTTTTTAAATTAATTTTATAATGAAAGGGGTTCGTCAGGAAATACATAAACAGAAGTTTTTAAAATTTGAAACCCTTGACTTGTACGAGAATGCGATAACTTTTCTATAGGATTTGGTACCTATAATTTTTTTCAGTTCTGCACTTAATTGTAACTTTATTCCGCTTTATAAGTTTTTGTTATATTTTTAAAAATCAAAAAATTCCTGAGCTTTGCAAATTTATACTCGTGAGGCTTGAAATTTTTAATTTTGTCTGTTTCAGTTCGCAGATTTTCCGAAAACGAACTGACTTTAGTTTCAATTTTTTATAAGGTTAATTTATATTTAAAGGGACACTTTTGTTTTTATATTAGTACATGTTAACCGATTGATTTGGTTTACTTCAGCTAATATTTTTGCAAAGTTCTTAAAGGAAACCAAAATTTAAAAATCAGAAAATATTGAAAAAAAATTTACAAACCAGTACTATTATGTAAGGTTTACAAGTAACATTTTTTTTTCGCAGAATAAAAAAAATTTGTTTTTATTTGCACCCAATTTTAAACGTTTGACAATATTTAATTTTATAGCACTCTTCCCTTTTTACTTGCTACCAAAAAAACTGGTAAAAAATTTTTGAATGAAATTCTCTTTGGAAAAGAAGGTTATTTTGTTTGGGGCTGTACAATCTCGAAATAAGGCTGGGCTCATAAAAACTGTCTCTTTTGTATTTCATTTTAAATAATACATATTTTCGTAGTTATTACTCGTTACGGGGTTAGCATAAATTTTATCTACACTTTTTAACAATCTTTAATACTTCAACTAATACACTTTTTTGTCTGCTAAAAACCCTTATAGGTTATGTTTAAGTGTTTACATGAATAATTCATATAACTTGAAAGTTTGGAAAAAAAAACATTATTTAAACCCCCATTTGTTTTTTATTGCTCTTTACATGAAAAAAAAATTAGTAAAATCCAGTAATTCGTACAGACCCTTTGCTATTTTAAATATACTTAAACTTTTCTTTGAACTGCATTATAATTATAATTTCATGATACGAACTTTTCATTATATACAAAAATTAATCCCATATAGAAATAACAAAAACTTGGCAAAAAAATAAAAAGATTCATTTGCATATTAGTGGGCCATGCTGCAGAAAAAAATAAAAAGAAAGGCCATAGAAAATTCTACCCAAAAGAGAATTCTTCCAGCTTCTGAACTCCAGGTCCCCAAAAAATTTGAGTGTGATTCGCGCCTCTGTTGTTTTGTAGCAAAAATAAACTTAACCCATTGATGTAACTTCTTTTTTAGATTTTAATTTTAATAAAAATTATTTAAATTTTGTTACCATAAAACTACAATCCCCTGCAGAATTTTACTTTTTTTTTTTAAAATTTTCAATATATTTCTGTTTAGGAATTTTAAAGGTTTTTTTAAAGAAGTGTATTTACTTAATTTTTAGTTTTTTGAATGCACTAATGGCTAAACTAATACTTTAGGGCCTGTTTTCTTTTTTAAAGGGGAAGGTACTAAAACGTGTCGGAACTATTTACCATTCTTTATAAAAAATCAAATAAATATATCGAATAAAAGTCTGAGACAAATTATTCTCATCTAAAGGGATTTATAAAAAACTATTTAAAAAAAGAACAGCTTTAATATGTTATTTTGACAGCCTAACAATAATTTATAACCACAGATCTTACTTTTCCAAGAAACTGGGTTTTTTTTCTCTGAATTTTTCCCTTGATTCATGTACATGAATAATTAAAAAAGAACTGCTATTACAGTATATATTTTGTATGTTCTCAAACTATCGGGTATCTATAACTTAGTAATTTTATGAAACATTTTAAACCCCATTGGAAAGGTATATTTCAAAATAAAAAATTTTTAATTTTTTTTTTTTTAAAGCTTAATCCTTTTTTATCCTTTATCCTACTTAATTGATCTTATATGTGAATTTGGATTATAAAGAATGAAATATTATAAGCGTAAATAAATTTATATAGTTTAACATATTAACTTTTGTTATTAGTAAAAAGAAATTACTGTGTAATGATTTTTTTAAAAATATTTAAATTTTTTAATTTGGGGTTTCAGGGGAAAAAAAGAATCTCACAATGGCAGTTAAATGTTTACAATGCTGTTAACTCAGTAATAAATGGCAGATAATACAAACATCAAAGCTTTTTTTTTTTTAAGTTTAAAATTAAGCGCTTATAACTTTGGGTTTTTAAAAACTCCACTCCATCACAAATTCTTTTTAACATGATCCTTTTACAAGACAACCCTCAATTAAGATCCTTTGTATTGCATTCACTCCAGTTTTACCTTCCTTTTAGTCAGCGTCTTAAACTGATGCAGACTGTTTGTTTTGAGCTTCTTTGCGCCGATTTTTTTTGGAATCTTCAAAATAAAAATTACGGCACAATTTTGGGTGCATTACCTGTATAAACTAACATTAAAAAGTTGAAACCATTTTTTCCACCAGGCTAAATTTTTAAAATACTAGAAAAATTTGTACTCCAAAAGCGGGTTTGGGGTTGGGTCTTAAACAGGGGGGGGCATTCTAAAATTACTTATTGGTTTTTTCTAATACATCTTGACCATATCGCCTCTATTTTTTAGTCTAGGGGTCTAGATGTCAAATGGCGCAAAAAATTCGTTTTTAGCCTTGCCGCGACATTTTTGGATCTCTTTAGACTAATGTTACGACAATAGCAAGTCTGTGACAGTGAAATTGTATAGGAGATAAAGCCCGTATCCCCCATTTAATTCACAATTTTTTTTACATCTAACAATATTAAAAATTTTTTAAACTATACAAAGCGTATAATTTTGGTTTTCACCTCTGAATACATTAATAATCTCTAGGCCCTAAAAGGTAATGCCCTGAAGGGATATTTTACAAAGCAACCATTCCAAAAATACAATTCATGGAAAATTATATTCTTAGTGAATAAAAATTACGAATATATGGTTTCTCTTATATAATGTAGGTCGTTTGGGGAGATTCAGACAAGTAGAAATTTAAAATCTGTTTTTTATTAGTATCCTTGACACATAAAAAGGCGCTCCAAAAGATAAAAGAATCGAAACTCCCATACGATATATAAAATTTAAAAAGGTCCTCAAAAGTCAAAACAATATTTTTCATATCGATAGTAAAAACAAAAAAGGGGTTCTGATATTTTTTAATTTTTTTTGATCATTTAATTGTTAAAGAGCTAGGTGTCTAGCATTTCCCAAAAGGTCGGTTCCCAAATTGCAGCACGTCTGGGTAATCACCACCTTGTAGCTACAATGAGATGGTTCAGAAGTTTGGATCGAGGGGACCAGGACTTACAAGGGATGAGTTACTTGATTTTAAATTGATTAAACCACAATTTTCTCCTCTTAATGTCTCTTGGTACCCCAAAGAATTTTATCACTGTAATTTTAGTGAACTAATAATATTACAACACAAACACTCAATGAAAAGTTTATATGAATTCAAAGTAAACCAGAAGTTTCAAATTATAAATTGTATTATTTTTGTTTAATTTTCCCTTTTATTTTTTCAATAGATTTCTCTGATTTGCTTATATATAAGCAACTACTCTTACTTTGGCTGTGTTTGGGCTGTTTTAATCCTCTGCAGTACCCTAAATGCGTGCTAGGGATAATTTGGGGTTGAATCACTTTTCCCAAAATACTGATCGACCACACACCAGTATTGAACTGCTTTTCCATAGTTGGGATGACAGAACATTTAATATTTTTTATGAGAATAATGTTCTAGGACTTTTTTTGTTAGCGCTACAATTATTTAATGTTTAGTTTAAATATAGTGTAAACGGTTACCGGAGTAACATTATTAATACACAACACCCACTACGTTTATGAATGTCTAAAACATAATAATTTTAAATACGGTTTTCCCAAAATAATATTTAAAGAGGGAGCTAATAGTTTTACAATTCCCTATCTACTTCCGGTAGTTACGTAAACATTCACCAGAGCACGCGTCGATATTACAAGAGATAAGACATGGTAAATTAAAATTTGGGGCAGTAATAAAACATCTTACTTGGATTAATATCCATCTTCTAATAGTATTCGTTTATATCAATAATAATAATTTTATACTATCCACCTTTTTTAAGGTTTTTTTTGGGGGGGTCGTGGTACAAACTAGAACAAATAAGGGTCGTATACAAATGCGTATGATGAAACTTCTAAATTGAAAGGACACCCTCGTAAAGTACAGCAATATCAGAATGACTATTTGTACACAACTGCTTTTTGATGTAAATTTCAGTATCAATAAATTTTAGAACTTTCCAGCGAGTTGTAGTTTCCATTCATTTATTATATATATTATAAGTCGCCCTTTTTACTTGTTTTAGTTCTGGAGACTAACATTTTAATCACATCAGGATATAAAGAACTTATTAATGGTCAGAACAAATGTTTATTATTTCTAAACCATTAAATACGTTTTAATTCAGTTTGTTTTGTTAGTTTTAAGTCCTTGAAGCAATTGAGTGGACAATAAAATGACCATTTTGACTATTGGGTTTTTACAAAATTAAAGCATAAGAACTGTGCTCTGATTTCTTTGTTATCTAATAATTAAAATAATTCTAATCATGTTTAAAATTCCAATAGAACTTTTAAGCAAGGAACAATCGGTAAATTTAATATCCTTTTTACCAAGAAACTGATAAATCATTTCTCTGGAATCTAATACATTGACACCTTACTGTAATAATTTTTCCTAAAATTTTTTTCGGAATCTCTATTTCCAGAATAAAATAACTAAAATTTTCATGTACATTTAATATTCAACAGTACAGGAATTTTTGGATCATAAATTCCTAACTAATAATTTAAAAACGTTTAAACCCACTATTTGGGGTGAAAATGATCAGTGAAAGTACCTCTTAAGGCTCTCCATAGGATGGCGATCCTTTCTACTTGTTATGGACGACCTGTTTTTAGGTCTGTGACAGTAGAGGTCATTTCGCACAAGATATATGCAGATGAGATGACATGATAATTTTTGTGACTGGTAAATTTTAAAATCACAGTCACGGAATTGACTAATGTAACCCTAAAGGGAGCAGTAAACTGGTTAGATAGAATTGTATTTGTGTTTTAACCCGGCCCAGGCTGCACTGGTCACATTTGGAAGAGGCATAAATGGTGGCCATCGGTCCTTTTTTTATCGAGGAAGCTCTATCAGCAAGTTGATAGTTTCTAATGTCAAGTTCCTAATGTTGTTCTTGACAGGTGGCAGAATTGGATGACCAGGGGAAATATAGTTACTAATATAGTGCAGGCTTCCGATCGTACGGTCTTTTGGTCTTCAGCTGAAGCTATTGCATTTGCTTTATATCTAACGTGATTAGACCTAGACTAACGTTTGAGGTTTTTGTTTTGTAGTTAAATACTGGGTCGGGTCGGCTTGCATCCTAAGGATATCCTATCTGGCAATAAGCTCCGGAAACTGACCCAGTTAATGTCTTAGATGGTTTCTAAATTTTTGCACGTTTGTGCATAATAATATTTAGTTTTATGACTCGTTGGATTGTTTACCCACATCAGTAGGAAGTGCCTTCTCTAATCTTACGTTATAAATTAGTAGTAAAAATTACAATGCTGATTCAGGTATATATGGTGTATTACACATGATTACAGAACTTATATTTCAACGATTTTCCTTTGCCAAATCCTTTAGGATTATGATGTTTTCAACGAAGGATATGTTCAAGGGGGTTTCACAGATCAACGCCATACTCTGTGATCTCACATTTATTTGAAGTATAAAAATCTATAAGTAATAAAATTATATACGTTTAAAATTTTGGACATTATGCGTTGTAAGTTTTACAATTTTGTTTACAATATCTTTATGAAAAAAGATGGTTTTAAAAGTTGATATCAAATTTAATTACATTCAAAAATATTAATAATAAATTAATTTTTTAGTAAGTTATCCTTTGTGGTTGGTGTAACACTCAAATAAATATTCTTTGGAGATATCTATATATCTGAAAATTCCTTTCTCGCTTTCTGATATTAAAGTAATAAAATCAGTGGACAATAGCCGTTTATAAAACGAAGTTATTGCAACACTTTTGAGTTTTATAACATTTTATTATAAATTAAAAGCCCAAATGAATATTTTACCAAAATTTAATATTTTGTCCAGCAAAGACAAATGTTTGTTTATGATTTAAAATAACCTTAGTTTTGTAAATGTACCTAAATTGTAATACCTGGATTTTTACTTTATTACTGCAAGCAATGAACGATTTCATCATGCCACCATTTTAGACAGTAAACATACTGTGTTGCTGATGGGGTTCATAGATGTACCAATAAATGCTAGTATATGTATAATTCCACTGTATATTCTGTTCTATTATCCATATAGTGTATGTGCAGGCATCTCGCGTCTGCATGATAAAATGTCTTATTCTTTTATTTCTTACACAAAAATTAGAAAGAAAACAACATCCTATAATTAGTTCAATCTAATCATATAATTATTTTATAAATCGCACTCAACTTTAATAATAATAATTATTTATTTAGCTTACAATGCCACAACATGTAGGATAAAACATTAACGACAATGTTTTAAATCATACTTTTTAGATATTTTACTCATTTGTGAGTTTCCATTCTCGTAAGGTTTCGTAAGGAATTAATTACTAGCGTATGATGCTACGATTAAATAGGATTCTCTCACAATGCGCCTTTGTTACCTGAGAAGCTTACTTACTAATTATGTAATAACCTATCCGATGTCTCAAATGTACTGTGAGGTATTATATTTATTTGTGGGCCATTAATTGTATTAACTTATAAGAAATAATTACTATCTGCATGATGATAAATCGATGTACATGATTATCTAAAGTTTGACTTTATTACCCATTGATACACTCGCCAATTATATACTCAATTGGAAATTTCTAACAAGTTAAACATAAGTATTTTATAAGTTATCAGAATGAGTAAATAGGTTTAACATGTCATTGCTGCTATTTATAAAGTAATATTTTGTACTTGCCATTACTATTTTCATCTTACTATGGTAAAATGACTTCATTTTTTATTGAAAGAACAAATACTTGAATACACTGCGTTCTTTAACACGGTAAGCAGCGAAATACTACATTGTTAAATTTAAAATTCATTTCATATTTAATTTATTAAATAATATACAAACTTCGTACCAATTTGTAAGGAATACTTTAAAATTTGCTCAACAGGGTTAGCGTGATTACTACACATCCAAATATCTTCAAGAGAGTTTGCATTTATAATATAAACTATTGTAGAAATAATTAGTAATAGTATAACATATCATGCCGAACAGTGTCCCTGGATATTGCATCCAGACACTAATAATGTAGCACATACATCGGAAACGGGGAAAAGTTTTGTTAGAATCTTTAAAGTAAGGTTTTATTTGTCCGTTCGTGCCCCTAAAATATAGTAATCAGACAACCAAAGTTTAGTTTTATTAATAGTCATGACGTAACCAATATAAGGGACAGGTGAAACGTAAGCAGCAGTTTCAGTAAAATATTATTTTATATCCATGGAAACAACATGGCATTTATAATTTAATGTTTTTAAATGATTATAAGGTGTTAAGTCGTTTCAAATTTCCTTGAACTCACAGCTAGTCGTGGAAGTAGCACCAGGAACACGATGTGATGGCCAGAAGTAGGACCAGGATCAGGGCTTATAAGGATGAGTTACTTTAATTCGATACAAATCATAGTTTTACTTTACTCACTACTTCTCGTTACACAAAGCAGTTTACAATCTAGGTTTATTAGCCATTATTTAAAGCACAAAACACCAGAATAGTTTATATGTAGTTGCTAGAGCAGAAGTACAAATTAAATATAGTTAATACTCTGCATTGTAACGTTTTTGCATTAAAAGATACTAATTCGTGTTTGGTGCTATGAATAATCCTTTTAGTACCCAAAGAGTACAGGGAGAATCAGTTTTACAATATTTCGTACAGAATGGACACCAATCGATATTGGAAGTTTTGGCTTAATTTTATCACAAATATGTATATATTGTTATGAGATGCATTTTCTAATTTGCATTTTTAAGCAATCTTTCTAACGTTGCTAGTAAGCAAAAAATACGTAATGGGTTTGAAATTAGTCGTTGATTTTTGTTTAAGACATAAAAATGATAATTATTTTTGGTTTAAATTGATATATTTTAAAAATTAAAAAACTATACCTAACAGTTGTGCCCTAAAATTTGTTCTAGAAGATTTAAATCATTCTATTAGTTACAGAAATCCACGCCAAAGCTCTCTTTCACGATACAAGAGATTAATAACGGTTTAATTTAAGTTATGCAATATTAGGTATGCATAATTAGATTCTAATAGTAAATTTAAGTATTAAAATTCCTCTTTTTATAAGATAATAATAAAAGATCTGTTTCATGACGAAATAAAATAAGATGTTTGGAGAATAATGCGTCAGCTGAATATCTAAATCTAAGGGGCACCCTGCCGGAGTGAACAATTGCCTGAATAACCGAAGCACACATTTTCTTTAGCAATTTGTGTTATACAAAAGCATCAGGACATATTGAAATCCAAAAGTAAGAGCTCCCAGTGGTATACAAAATCATCTCCCGAACCCCAAAAAGTCCACATGAGCATGTCTCGTATCAAAACAATGCTGATAGTCTTCTTTGACGTTCGAGGAATCGTCCATTTTGAGGTTGTACCGCAAGGAAAAAACGGACAACGCAGTCCTTTATCTGGAGGTGCTTGAGACTGAAACGCCGGATCGCCCCGCGACCGGCCTGATATTAAAGTCATCTTCAAGTTCCACCACGAAAATGCCCCCAGCCTAACGGCATTCGTAGTTGCCAACTACCCCACCCAGAACAAGACCCCCGTGGTGCCCTAATCTACTTAAAGCCCTGACATAGCTCTGTGTGATTTTGTTTTGTTCTACCTACTGAAGAAAGAGCTGATGGTAAAGCACTGGGATTCAGTGGGAAACATCCACGCTGAAGTTATAAGAGTACTGAGAGGCGTGCCAGTGGAGGAGTTCCAGGGTGATTCCAAGCGTGGCAGAATTGTCTACGCAGGTGTATTGATGCAGGAAGAGACTATTTGAAGTATTTACACATTTTTATCAATCGGATGATTAAATAAATTTTTTTACAAATAATGCTCATTATTTTCATTATGCACCCTGTATCCTCATGTCTCATCAAGTGCATTACTAAGAGCACTACGATGTTGACTGACATGATCCAAAAGCATGTTGGAGCTACTGAGTCTTCAATACCGCAGATAAGATGGGAAGGGGTGATTCAATACGTATGTTGAGTTTAGCTCGAGTTCACCTTCTTCTTAGTGCAGCGTCTAAAATCTGATGATGTTGCAGACTTCTTAAATCTATAGTCTTGTTCGCCTGAAGTGATCCATAAATAGTTGGCGACTAAAACGAAAAAGGTTAAAACGAAACCCCCGCATTGTTTCGACACTTAATATTAAAAGCCTTCCTTCCTGAATCATCTATCCTTACTATAGCAGTGCTATGTGCAGGAGAATTGGATGCACGTAAGGTTCTGTTGTGTGCAAGACATTTGATTTCAGTAGCTGCACGTAAGAGGAAGGTGAACCGGTGGTATACTCAACACTCACTTAGTATTAATTAGCCCTTCCCAACAAAACTGCGCTACTGTGTTTGATATTAGTGCATGGCAATCTTTTGGATTTACTGAGCTTTAGCGAATGTTATTGGTTTTTATAAATAACTATTATGAAAACAACAAGCTGTGTACTATCATGTGAGATTTTAATTAAACTTATTCATAGTGTATAAAATAATTATAATATATTCAGGTATATGTTAAAAGTTACTGGCAATATATGAATCCATTGTACACTTACGTTGTAGTACCATAAATTGTATTAGAGTTTTGCTATAAAACCTTGCATGAGGTTTCTACATAGACATAAATGAATTATGTGATGGTGCTCTCCAATCATAGAATTAGGCTGAGCGTCATAGAAGCGTACCACTTAGTAAACTCACACGATTTCTCTTTGGTCACCGTCGATGTAAAATTTTCTTTCATGTATGATTATCCGTCTACAGGATATCTCGTAAATGAATCAAGGTATATAGTTGACATTTGCCGTCAAAACTCAGCGAAGCCTGTTACATAACATGTAACAACTGTGAAGAATATTATAAAATATTTTTGCTAATTTCAATTTATTTAAGGAGTCTGATTTCGCTCTCCTAAATCTTTAAGGTACCAAGCAACAACAAATGAAGTCTATATAGTATAGTGTCAATTTCCAATACATTATTGCGTTGGTAGTACTGAAATATTTAAAAAGTAAATAAGGAATATAAAAAAATTAGGAATTTTAAATCTGATGCCATAACACTATGAACTCATCCAGTGTGGTATATAAACCGAGTTGCTGCGAAATTACAATGCTCATGTTGTGACATGGATGGTGCTGGGGATTATTCCCATGGACACCACAGAAGTTATAGCCGCGAGCCTTGGATGTTTTCTCGCCTTAGGCTGACAACAATAGAAACTCCCTAGAGCCAGGTCAGATGAGTAAATGGGACAATCAGGAAAAAGGTTTATTGTCAAACGTACAGGAGCTTGAAGAATACGCCCTAACATACAGAGAGACGGGTGGCGGGAAAGATCCTTCTAAATGTAACTCGTATTTTTCTGAATATCGCCTGCCTTAAAGTTAAGCTGAACTTTGAACCTCCACATCTCGACTATGAATGGACAGCGCAGATCCAAGTGACCACAGACGTATCACAGGGGAATGAAGGTTAACACACACTCACAAATAAACTTTTTAATGTAGTAAAACTACACTGAAGGTGACTTAGGACTTCAACTGGAAACCATAAGACTACCAACTTTTCAGAGCTTGGATGTGTGTATATTTTCTCCCGCTGATACTGCTCCGTTTTATCTTGGAAATTATATTGAGAATTACCTCCGTCAATGATTTTTTTTTTCACAAAGCGTATTTCATGTCATGGTTGCTAATTAATAGTTACAATAGTGTTAAAAGCATTTATTTCATATGATATTGTATTGACTAATATTATTGACCAATAGAAAATACTAGATATATTTATATTTTTGTAATTAAGGAATATTTCTGCGAATATGATTCGTATATGAGCGAAAACCTGGCTAAAAGTGACATTCTAGAAAAAAACTGTTCTTAACGCAATCATCTTTTTAAGTTACAAAATCGTTTACTGATTACAATGCAAAGTCCTTATCTCAGTTTCGAAGAAGTGACGAAAAAGCCATTAATTAACGGTTTGGTGTTTAAAATTCAATGAATTACTCTATAGCAATAAGTGATGTCTAAGCTATAAATGTTTATAGCTATAATTAAAAAATGTTTTTATTTGAATAAACAAGTGTGAAATAAATGGACCCAAGATAAATATAGCTTTGGAATATGAATTAATTGTTATATATAGAGGATTTTGTAATAAATAAAGATAAGGTACTACGTAGTTATAAAACATTTTTAAAATTGTTCTATACGACATTCACTACTAATATATTCTTCCAAATTAATACTTGGCCAAGACACAATGTTGTGTACTATTTGTCAGATTAAAACGTTATTTGAATGAATGTTAGTTACATTTCAGAATAGGGCAGGTTGGTAAACGTTCATTGACCAAGGTTATAGAGTAAAACATAACAAGTAGTATACAGGTGTATTTTATAAATATTAATTTATAGCTTTAAAGTTTCGTAGGTCATACTTTAAATAATAAAAAAAAACTAGAATGTTTGACAATATCGGTAACAAATAGTTGGCTGAAAATGGCCAATTTAGTTTTTCCACATCGTTTGCTGACGGTGATATCACATCGCTTACGTGTCTGACGTTTCTAAATAATGTTTTAAACATAACAGTTATTTTTGATAAACTTATAGCTAAATATTTGTTTTTCTCATTTCTACTTCTTTTATTATATTTTATTTCAGACCACTTTATAACTATAAACATACTGCATAGTGCGGGCTGTAATTATAACCCGCACTGAACATAGTTTTGGCTGGTGATCAATTTCATTTTTGAAGGAAAGATTTCATCAATTTTACAGAACTCAAGGCTGTTTGCTTATACTCGTAAATGCTTGGGTTAATAAGTAACTAAACATAATTCCACGGTTATATCTACAATCATAAAAACACGTCAATTTCGTGGGGTAACATTAGGACACTTAATAAATGAATCCAGCTTATATGTTCCCCACAGTAGTTCACATATAAATTACTAATATCCATGGAAACAACAGATTAAATGTTCGGAATATTTCTGTGTTTTAACAGTTCTATATTATATGCAAAATTCAATGTAATTGCAGCACCTCGGAGAACCAACGAACAAAGAACACGAAGTGTGGCTCAGAGAGAGTACTAAGACCAGGACTTACAGTGAGTATTTGTATTGTTTACAGGTCATAGTTTCTGCTCTCACTATCTATTGGTATCTTAATTACGTAGTTTACATCCTGGTATTATAGACAATTGTCACAGCATGATACACTAGACCACTCCATATACTATTGGTTACAAATACATAATAACATGTAACAATATATTACAAAAATAGTAACGTGATTAAAATTAAACAGAATTTTGTTCGTTGATCTTTTAAATATTTTCATATCTTGTATAGGGATGATTACTATGCAAAATAAACCCCACTGGTATTTTCTCCGTAAAAGCTATGGCTGTATTTAATTCTTCTGTAGCTAAAGCGTCCATGCAGAATTTAAAAATGCCTAATATTTCCCAGGATATTGAAGGATCTCAAGGATTTTGGTTCTGATTTAAATAGAATCATATCATTTTGTAAGAAAACCATTTTGTTGATTATGTCTCACAATTATCTTCCTGGTATTCAGTAATAGCATAAACATTAAGAATGAGTTCAAAGTAGTGTATAATAACTGACTAGTAGTAACCATGCCTACCTAAATTCTGTTTCAAAGCTTACATGTAATAATTAATTTATATAATAATTGCCAATTGCGCAGTGTCATGTGTACAACGGTTATTGCAAGATAATTTGACTTATCGGTCATGCAACGTCGAGCGTGGTTGCCACTGGGATGGGTGACCGCTGGGCGGTCTTGTCCTTGCAAGCAGTCCCCCTGCCCGTCCATTGTTGGTGGTTCGGAAGTCACCTCTAAACCGTTGGTCCGCAGATAAAGTATCAAAGAATGCTTCTTTGTCCTAACATCGCCTGGTAAAAGAAGAAATATTTACTTTACTTTAACTTTACTTCTGAACAGTTTAGCAAACACACATTATTACAAACGACTACTGGTTGGCGCATACTATTTTCGCATTGTAACAATAATCTTAACCTAATCTGAAGTATAATCATGCATAAAAAACCTCTTACGTTAGTATTGGAATTTAAATAAGTGTATGAAGAAAACCTAGAATTTGCTGCAGAATTTTTCTTTTTTTTTAATTTGTTTAATAGATTTCTAGTTCAGGTTTAGATACAAGGGTGTTTACTTGAATTTTTTAGGTACAAAATACACAAACAGCGTAAATTAATAGATTACAGATACTTTTAAACTGAAGTCTACTAAAACGTTCCGTTTCTATTAACTATTTCCTCACACAAAAACTTAAATAACTGTAATAAACTTATGCGTTATGACAACTCTTCTATACTAAAGGTATGTCATATCAAAATGATGAGAAATAGAGAACAGATTTAACTATGTTGTATATTTACAGGAGCTAACAAACATTGCAAGAAATATCTAATTTTCCAAGAAACTGATGTTTAGTTACTCTGAATATGTTTAGTGATTCATTTACTCTGCAGAGTTAAAGAATTCCTTTTGTATATTCATTCTGTACATTTTCAAAACTATCCGGTATCTCTATATCTATCTGGTAAACTCTGCGGTAATCTTTGGGTAAACATTTAGCTACATATGTAAATTTAGATTGTAACATAAAAACTGTACTCTTGATGTTTTTATTTCTTAATCCAGCTATTCCAAAACATTTAATAATCTAAATTAATCTTACCTAGTTGATCCTGTATGTGACATCAGAAGATGTAAGAATCAAACATTACAAATGAGAATTAATATTTAGTATAATTACTCCTATAAGGATATAAACTTCCTGTTACCTAGTAAAAAATAATTCTTGTACAGTGCTTCATTTATCTTTGGTAAGTATAAAGTTGTCTGTGATAGCGAATAATGTCATTCATTCGAATAAGTATAGTCATTGTGCAAAGAATATTTTTCAATCAACATCTACTAACAAAAGTACCTAAGATAAATTACGAAATATTAATCATTGTCGTACTTTTAACAATAGCCATTTAAGTAAAAGCTCCCGTAACAATACCTTAATAAAGATTTAATAATAAATTTACAGGTGGTTGTTAATTTCTTGAAAATTAAGCAATCATTAGCATCCATTGTAAGTTGGAAATTTTGTGTTTAGTACCTATAATTAATTATAATTCAATGGACATGAACTTTTCAGGATATTCATAAGTATAATCTTATTTTACACAATTTAGAGTTTACATTTTAAAACCATTTTCTGTAAAATTTTTAAAATGCCTGAGATTTTATATACTTAAATTTAGTAACATTTACTTCAATATATACAGCGATTGTGATAGTATTCATTCATGAATGGAAGTTTATTTTACTTAATTTGTCTCTTAATATGAGTATGTCTTACTTTGCTGAACATATCATATCGTTATATAGATAGGCTTTATCTGTAATAAACAAGACTAATGTTGTAATATTTAACTGTATTGCCTAAATGTTGGTGTGTTTTTTTTTTAATTTAAATTTACTGTTTTGAGTTACAAAACATAACACAAATGTAAGTAAGTACGCATTTATAGCGTTCAAGTAACTACAAAAAACACAAATGAGTTGGAATAGAATTAATGTACTTTTTGTACTTGATTTCCAACCATCATATGACAGTATTATGTTTTTTATTTAGTTAGTGGGGAGAATGCTTAGTAATTTTATTACATATCAGGATTAGTAATAGGATTGAGTTCGATAATTTTAAGAAATGTCTGATAACACTACTAATGCCCGATTTATGAAATTTTCGTCATCTTTAAGAGTTCTGTAATAATATTAGAACCAGTCTTATAAGTAATTTTTAATCATATTAAGGTCTATGGCCTTGCAGAATTTCGGTTATTGTTGTTTTATTCTCTAAATAAAAAATAATAAATTTTGTGAACCTGTGTGGGTGACCTTTGTTATACAAATATATTTTACTATATACAGGGTGATTCATGAAGTTCTCCCCCCACTTCTACAGCACATTTTACTAGTAAAAATAATGAAAAAATGTTATATAAACATAGGTCCGAAAACGCTTCGTTAGCGAGTTACAGCTAGCGAAAGATTTCGCCTGAATTCCTGGGTAAAGAGTAAAATAAAGCCGTACTGAACTTTTGGAAAGGTTAATTAAGTAAGAAATATCGTGGATTCTTATGTATTTTTACCTGATAAAGCTAATAAAATAGGTTTCAAAACTGTACCTGTAGTAGTTTTTGAGCGATTCAGGGTTAAATGCAAAAAAAAAAATTGGGGCACGAAACAATGTTTTTTTTAATTTTGATGTACAATAACTTTGTTAAATTGGTAATAAATACATAAAATCAACAAACATTAATTGTAGAGAATTTAATTCTGAGAAAATTGATATAATCAAAGTCTAAAATAAAACAGAAATAAGTACCAAAAAATCGATTTTATTCAGTATAATACATTACTAGCTGTAAAGAAATACCGTACGGTATTTTAGTTAAAATAAAACAAAAACAAAATGTTTGTTCCTTAATGATGAGATAAATTGAGAAAACAAGATTAACTGTTAAATAAGTGTGTTTGTAAATAAAAATATCATGTTTTATTACGCTGTATTTTTTTTTAATAAAAATTTACATCAAATGTTTGAAAATAAACGAAGCAAACATTTTCCCATTATTGTTTACTAATCATCGAAATGCAGTTTTTTTGTTTTATTAATTTCTAAGTTGGTAACGCACAAATAACAGCTGATCAACAATGGTATTCTGTACTGTTACGTTAGAACTGTGTATTAGTGGTGTTTTGCAAGCTACAGCAGGAGATCGGGTTCTGTGAATCGTGTTATTAAATGCAATTTTTCTGTGAGTTATAATTCGATTGTTTATTGAGCGAAAAAAATGCCTTACTTATTTACATCAGAGGAATACGTTGATATGGTTTTTAATTTGGGTTACTGTAATGGTAATGCTAGAGCTGCTGTAGAAGAATATGAACTATGTTACCCTAATAGGAGGATTCCAGATACCAAAACAATTTCAGGAACTTTTCGTACTCTTCGGGAAACAGGATCACTACCAAGTACTAGAACCAATTATGAACGAGCTGTCCAACTTGATGATGATATTGTTATTAATGCTGTTCATCGCAGTCCAGGTGTAAGTACACGACGTATTTCTAGGCGGATAGGAGTTTCGCAGTCAACGGTGTGGAGGTCACTTAATCGAAACAAATTTTATCCGTTTCATAAACAAAAGGTTCAACATCTACAGCTAGGGGATGGTCCGCTTCGCTTGGAGTTTTGCAACTTTTTGAATATTAATAATCAACTCTACAAGTGTATTTTGTTTACGGATGAGGCACAATTCACTCGGGATGGTGTCAATAACTTGCACAATGAACACTCATGGGCAGAAGAAAATCCACATGAGGTAGTGGAACAGAACTTTCAACACCGATTTAGCGTCAATGTCTGGTGTGGCCTTTTGCACAATCGGCTGATTGGACCTTTCATATTACCTGGACGCCTAAATGCTGAGTTCTATTAGCATTTCCTTCAAGAAGAGTTGCCGCAGCTGTTAGAGAATGTTCCTTTACATCTCAGACAAAATTTGTACTTCCAGCAGCATGACGGAGCACCTCCCCACTTGTCACGTGCCGTTTCTGCTTACTTAAATCATCAATTTCCTGGACACTGGATTGGTCGTGGAGGGCCTCACCCTTGGCCACCAAGATCACCAGATCTATCTCCATTGAATTATTGCATCTGGGGATGGATGAAAGACATTGTATACAAGACAAAAGTGAATTCTCTTGATGAATTAATTGCCCGTATTATGGATTCGGCTGTGCAGATACAGGGAAGTCCTGAAAAATTAAGAAACGCAACAAAAGCAATACACAAACGTGCTGCAAAATGTATTGATAATGATGGCCTCATTTTCGAACATCTATTATAAAAAGGTGCGTACGGTTGGCCCAACCTGATTAATTTTGCTTAAAACTAGTAATGTATTATACTGAATAAAATCGATTTTTTGGTACTTATTTCTGTTTTATTTTAGACTTTGATTATATCAATTTTCTCAGAATTAAATTCTCTACAATTAATGTTTGTTGATTTTATGTATTTATTACCAATTTAACAAAGTTATTGTACATCAAAATTAAAAAAACATTGTTTCGTGCCCCAATTTTTTGCATTTAACCCTGAATCGCTCAAAAACTACTACAGGTACAGTTCTGAAACCTATTTTATTAGCTTTATCAGGTAAAAATACATAAGAATCCACGATATTTCTTACTTAATTAACCTTTCCAAAAGTTCAGTACGGCTTTATTTTACTCTTTACCCAGGAATTCAGGCGAAATCTTTCGCTAGCTGTAACTCGCTAACGAAGCGTTTTCGGACCTATGTTTATATAACATTTTTTCATTATTTTTACTAGTAAAATGTGCTGTAGAAGTGGGGGGAGAACTTCATGAATCACCCTGTATATATATTAAGATTTAAAATATTTGTATTAATAGTTTTACGATAAACAATTATTTAAGTAAACTATGGAGAAATAAATAATATAGTAATATAAAAATTAAATATAATATACATTTTTTATTTATTTCTTATAATAGTATGTTTAGTAAATCAAAATGAGTAAATATAAGTAACTTGCAGTGTAGTAGTTATATAAACTATGTGTATACTATCTTTGTATCTTTTATAAAAAAACAGATTTCCTACGAATAGTACCTTTAAGAAACAATACTTTTCAAACGGTTTTCTTACAAAACAATCGTTTCAAAGATTAAAGTACATCGAGTGCCGCCGGCCTCGGATTTACATATCTTTCATGTGCACTTAAACATTTTAACTCCGGTAATGTTTATACCACAAGCGAAAGAGTTTTCAACGAAATTACAGTAGTGTGAAAAATATTTAAAGTATGTTTCTATGTCCTAAAGGTTTTTGTATGATTCTGGGTCCTCAGCCTATTTCTGAATGGTTGAGTTCTAGTAGTAACAACACGTATGCAGTACATTGGACTAAGCCCGTTGTAATCTATTCACATAAAGTGTATTGGTTAATATTATTACTAAGTGATCGGTATTTTTTAGCTACTATAATCTTATCTCAAATTTTTAGTTTGGTCTCATAAGGATTTCCATAAAACATAACCTGTCAAAAAGATATTGCAAGATTTGTAGGAGGCTAGGAAGTAAAAAAAAACATTAGTTATTTCGTTCAATTAGTAACTCAATTAAATAAAAATTGAATGATCATGGTTTGTATTTTTCAGTACAGGTTGGTTAACTGAAATATATAACTTTTAGACTCTGTATCTTTGAAAAAATACTCCAATAAAATCTTCATTACAAATAATCGGGTAAAACTTTTTTCATCTATATCTTTCTACGAGGTAAAATATGTAAAATATTTCATAACCCTTAAAGCATATCGCTACCCCTAATTAGCAAACCTCATAACTCCAAAAACCTAACTTTTCAGGAGCTCTAAAAAACATGTTTAAAATTAAGTTTATGCTTAACCAAAATATTTTGTTTGAACTATTTATGTTCTAATATTACTTCTTAAATTGTAGAAAAATATAAAGCTATATTGTAACAGAATAATTATTTTATTGGAGTTAAGAGTTTTTCTCAAAATTATGTGTTTGGAGATACGAGTTTTTCTCTAAAAATAGTTAAGATCTAATTGATGTGGTAATAAGAAACTGTGTTGCTTTTGTAAATGATATTTTATTTACATATTTTAAAAGTAAGAAATATATTCCTAAAACTCTGACATTTTATAACTTTAGCTTAACAATAAAACAATTTAACTAGCTGTAGAATGTTTTATTTGTTCATAATAAAATAAAACATGAAAAAGATCTTTTAGTAATTATAAAGGATACTGTTGGAATACTGTTGCTAAAAAGGGATGGCTCTTATTTTAATTTTTTAAAGCTAAATATCTTAATAATAGGCCTACTGCTACAATACAAAGTTATAAAAATCTATTGATCCAGTCTTTACTTAAAGGGTATGTTATCATAAAACTCATGGTAGTCTCTTTCAAGAATTGATTTGAGATCTTGGAGGTGATCATATTTCCTTTGTTTTATCGATATTCTTTCCTTGTGCAGGCTTGGAAAATTTTCAACTGACATAGCTTCAATTTCTTGTTTTTTTTCGCTGGGGCAGAGGTTGCCAATCTTCTGAAAAATTTCAATTTGAATTTTATTGTTCCCATCAGGGACATACTGTAAGCCACGGATGTCATTGACACATGGGTCACCAACACCTTTGCCCGGTCTGATGCTTTTGAAAAATAAATGATTTTCAAAGTTCTTGAAATATTTATGGTCTAGATACTCAACTTTGTACTCCGATGGATCTTTTCCTGGCTTGCCTACAAACATTTATGTAATCTGCTGGTACATTTATTTTCACGTTTTTAACTTTCGCTCAATAATAGAGTGCATAGAATCTGCCTCCATCTGGGTATGACCCACTTCAAGATATTTTTGTTCCACAATAACATTATTTGTGCACGAAAAGTGCAACAAAGCATTTGATAGATTTGTGCATCTGTTCTGGTAGGAACACCCATCACTGTACAGAATCAGTTTTAGTCTTTCCTTCTGGTAAAGGAAGTTGCGAACACAAAAACTTGTAAACTACTGTAGCAAACTCATTCGAAGTCAGGCCACCCTCAGTTTCGTTCCAAAGGAAACAAAAGCCTTCATGCGTGCCTAAGTTGTAGATTGCAAAATTGTGTACGGAAAGTTTCATCTTATAATACAGCGCCGATGCATTAGATCTAGGAGACAACAACAAGGCCTGTAAATCCATAGTGAATGTTATGTAGTTTGTGTTTGCTTTGTCTGCTTCTTTCTCAAGTCTAGCTAAATCTTTTTTCGCAACATGTGCTTCATAGTCCTTCCCTACTCAAATTTCCAGATTTAAATTGACTCACACTTGTCGCAGGCATCTTTCTTTGGCTGAAACAAAGCTAAGTTATGATCATGAAACAACTGGTGGAACTTACACTGAGACAGAGATGGGACATTTTTCTGAGAACACCAGTCATTTTTATAAAATAAGTAAAGCTGTCTTTCAGATTTCCAGTTCGGTTCTAAATACATTTTACTCGTCCTTTTCCTACAATAATGGGACTCGACTTTAGGTAAACTACGAAAGAACTCCTCCAACCCCTCAATTTGAACAGACTTTCTTAGTTTCTTAGGTTTTGGCTCTATAAATGTCTCATCTATATTTTGACCAATGTCATCCACAGTTTCTTTATTTAAGTCACGATTATCTTCAGCTTGCCAATGAAAACGCCATCCAATTCTCCAATTGACAGTGTATTTTGAAACATTGTTTTTGCAAACTCTTACAACATTATTCTCAAAATTTTTCAAGTAATACTTGCAAGAATAAGTCCTCCGGCTTTTTGCATTGTCTTTTCGTCCCCTGGCCCTAGCTGTTTCAGATTTTTCTGTCAAAAAATTTACAAATAATTTTTTTCCCTGCCAATCGAGTTTCCAAAACTGTTCAAAATTTTGCACTTTCTCATTTTCAGTTAATGACGAACACTTCAGCAAAACTATTCTCTTTTCTTTTACATTTACACCGTACTTTTATTACCCGGGCATTTTTTTTTATATTATACACATACTTTCCGTCATCATTCTTTTTCTTTCCACAGTATTCTTGCCCACTCTTCCTTGCCTCTTTCCATTCATTACTCTTCCATGTAGTGGTTGTTACTTGATGTCGTTTTTTTCGTTTACGGGTAGTTGTCACATTATTCATGTTGTCAATATGAAGATCAGCAAGCACATTGTTCAAACAGCTTCAGGTGAATCTTCTTGATCCGAAATGCTCAACTCTTCAGGGAGGTCTTCTTGCTCAGGAACGACATCAGGGTTCATAACTTGGCTTAAGTTACCTTCAGGAACTTCTTCTTGTTCAAGAAACGTTGTTAAGGTTTCCATCTAGGATTTAAGTTGTTTTCAGTGAGGTCTTCTTGCTCAGGACAAAATATATTTTCAGCAAAGGTCACGTCATTTATAGTTAGATATTCGTCGTTTCTCAAGAAAAATATCAACATTTTCAGTTAAACTTAAGTTCTCTACAGGTATGCCTTCTTCTTGAGGAACAGCAATAGAACCAGTTTCAGGTACTCTACAATCAATTTGTTGATAAGGAGTTTTGTCACTATTTACTTTTGCAGAGGAATCAATATATTTTTTCATCGACTTTGGATAGAGAACCGTCGACATTGACGACGAAGGTCTCTGGTTGATTGTCATTAGTGTTACGTAAAGCCAACTCCATAATTCTTTGCACCCTTGACATTCTGAAAAAAATAACAACATGTGTTGTACATTGTTGTTAAAAACATGTGTTGTCGTATCTCCAAACAACATTTTTCAACTGTAGCGGCTGTTTTTATTACTGAGTAGCCCATTGGCCTACGCTTTATTAGAACGGTTCGGAAAATACTAAACACGATGTCTAATAAAATGCTCTTAAGGGAAAAATTTAGTTCTTTTTATAAGTAAGTAAGCATTATTAGGATTACAAGCAAAGATTTTAAAATCATGTTGATAGTTGTAACTTACTTACAGCTATCAAAACTCCAAAATGATCGAGCATAACCTCAAAATCTAAAAGCATGCAAACCTCTTAACTCCATACTTATGATAATAGATAATTTTAGGCTTTTATAAAATAAACGTTACACTTAAACTATTCTAAAAAATATACATTAGCACTTACTTTTTAAATTTTTTAAAGTCGTTTGTACGGGAAAGAAGGAAATTATCACAAAACAGTTACAATATCAACAGCACTTCACAGCATGATGTCTTCATCTGTATAACAACAGTACTGCAGCTTGGAGTTACCAGGTTTGCCAACTACAAAAATGAAGTAATGGAGTTAAGAGGTTTGCTTTATATTAAATATAAAATCAACGGAATATTTTGGAGTTACGAGCTTTGCACAGTTAGAAGGAGGATTTTTCTTGAAAACGGTGGTACCGAATCGAAAAAGCTATATATTATATAGCTTTTCGATAGTTCGATACCGTCTTCTATCTTGAAGTGACTTTCTTTCTTGGTTACTTCTAAGGCGATCTTTTATCACTATTGTATTTTTCCATGGTATGTTTCAATCACTATTTTGATTAATGTAATTGTATGCTTGCTATTAGAAACATGTCTCGTAGTTTTCCGTATATTGACATTACTCGTTATCATTAGTCTTTCAATGTAAACCGGGTCTTAAATAGAGGGATTTTGAAGAACTCCTGGGTACACATTGTAATCGTTTCCTCCACTGGTCTAGTACAAGGTAGGACTACGTCACAACAAGTGTCACTTAAAAGTTTTCGCTGAGATTGCATGAGAAATTTCAAGTCCTGCAGATAATTTAATTCTTCAAGAAAAGGGAAACTGTGCCAGCCTACGGGAATTCTATAATTGCGATCAACCAAATCCCACGAATGGTCAAACAGCGTCATACATTATTTATTTTAAAGTACGGAATTTGGATTCATTTAAAATTTAAGTTCTATATAAATAGCTAGTTTATGTGTGTTACTATGTTTTCAGCTCCTCGAATCATAGGCTTCGCTATCGCTCAGCTAAAAACATAGTCTGACTTGGTGTTTGAAATATGTGACCATGTTGTTACCAGCTTTCAATTTTTATCATTCATTATATTTAAATGTTACAGATTACCGTCATAAGTCGGAGTCCAGTTCATTTAAAAAAAGTTAATCAAAATAAATGCCTCTCAATATTTGAGAGGCTGGTTAAATCTCACCAAATTTGGTCTTTTCAAGGCTAAGGCACTTCTAGATATCAAGTTTTTGGTTTAACTTCTAGAAATGAATTAAAAAGGCCGTAATTAATTAGACGTGTTTTAATAAAATGGACTTCTCAAGTTTTCTTCTGTACGTAAAAGTAAAGTATTATACTCCCAGGCGAAGTTAGGACCTAAGCAGCCCCTCTAACACTTTACCTGGGGACCAACGGCTTAAAGGTGACTTCCGAGCCTCCACCAATGGCAGAGCAGGCGCGCTGCTTGCAAACACAGGATCGCTCAGCGGTCATCCATACACGCAGCAGCCACACTCGACATTGCTTCATTTAGTTATTTCGTGATAACCACCGTAACCGCTACACTGCGCCTTTAGTAACACATATATTTTCTTAAATGATTTTCTAAAAATCAATAATATACAATCATTAATAATATACCTTATTTACAAAAATAAATAAACAATTAAACACCTGTAACCTAAACAAAAAACAATGTATTTTTTCTGTAGTGAATATTACTCACTTAGTAAGTAAGCTAATTAGGTCACTCGTATTTACTGTTGTGCCATTATCCTATTTCGGCCGTGCTGATTGTTCTCAGTGGTTGATATACTTAGATAAATAACTTGAAGGGGTGGAGAGATATTTTCTGTCTGTCTGTTTGTACGATCACAAGATAAATCGAAAAAGAACCGAAAAATAGACTGGATATTGAACATAGAGCTAGATTTCCACATAAGGAAAAATGAAGTTCCATAAAAGTTCCATGTCACTACATGGGATTTGGCTGAGCGTTAGTGGATATTTTTCACATTGGTCTTATTGGTATCATGACATTAACGGTAAAATAGCGCAATAAAATACATTTGTAAACAGACTCAATTCAGCCATAAATTATTAAAGCCTTTTACATTTCAACACATAAAACACTGATCCATACAATATCTATAATAGGAATTTTCATTACCTGAACACTGATATGAAAACAAATATAGTAAAAAAAAAAACACTGAATATATCATGTTGTAAAATATTTCAATAAAGATTTCATATTTGGATTTAAAAGTTTAAATGAAACTTCATTTCTACAAGAACTTAATTTATTTCCGGTACAAAATGAACCGTTCATAAACGGTCTAAGCGGAACTACTTTACTCCAAGTTGGATTATTTCTCATAGCAAAGAACTGAGGGTTTTTGGGGGCTAAACAGTAGTATCACCATACTTTCTCCAGGACTTTGTAACAAACGCTATAAGTTGTGAGAACTATATTCGTCGGCTCCATACTGAACTATACAATAAATAAATATATATCTATAAATAAATAAATAAATATATATATATATATATATGTATATATATATATATATATATATATATATATATATATATATATATATATATATATATATATATATATACGCATTTGTAGATACTAATACTGATATAATAGTACATACTCCTAATAATATGTATATTTTTATTTTCAGTATTTAATATATATATCGGGTTATTTTATCATATATGAAATATTTTCAAGATACATTAGTATCTAGAGAACAACACTAAAACAACATATTAATTGGAATGCTAAAAAATTAAATCATTGTCTTGCAAGAGTTTTGTTATCAAACAAACCATCCCAGGCCACTAATAAATAGACCGCAATCAACGTTTTAACTTTGATAGGAATCAACAATTTTAATATACGGAAAAGTGTTTTAAAAACAAGTGGTAGACATTTTTGAATATCAAAAGGCAAATTTAGTAGAACACAATTGGATGCTTAATGATACAAAATGTTGCAACAATAAAATCAATACAATCTTTGATGGTCACATGCATCTGTTTTTAAATATAGTGTAAAAGTTTTTATGCCCTTTTTTATAACCTTAATTGTTGTATGTTAAAAGACTGGTGGCAATGTGCAACATTCTCCGTACGTAAGGTATGTTTTTTTATATATATGTTTTAAATCAAATCAAATCAAATCATTTTTATTTTGCCAGAACATTACAAAAATGTATAGCAATAGTCATTTTTCTATAATTTGGACCAATCACTCCACATTGAGACCAGTCAAACATACAGAAATTCAGTCGCCCCACATTCACTCTTGCCAATTTTCCCATTTTTCCAACGCTGGTTGTCAGTGTTTCCAATTGTGCGGTCACCCAGTAGAATGCCATAAACTCGTCAGCACTATAAAATGCTTGAGACGCTAAAAAGCGTTTTAAACGAGCTTTTAATGCATTGGGCGTTGGGGCGTTTTTGATTGAATTTGGCAACTTGTTGAGAAAACGAACTCCTGCCTGCGAAGGCAAGTGTTCGTAAACCCCCGTCCTGTGACTTCCAGTTCGGTAGGTATCTCTGCCTCTTGTCCCATACGAATGTATGTCTCGGCCACGTGTCATGGCACATTTAGACATACAAAAAAAGATTGTCTCTAGGATGTAGAGACACGGCAGAGTCAACAGTTGCAGTTTTTTAAAAGCTTCCTTGCATGTTTCTCTGAACCTTAGCTGTGCGATTATGCGAATCGCTTGCTTCTGCAATTTGAATGCCCTGAAAAAATGATAGTTTGCGCTGGCTCCCCACAGCACCAAACCGTAGGTGAGGTGGGGGTAGAATCAAGCCATAATAAGCCGTCATCAGTACCTGACTGGGGCAGTATTTGGCTAAAGACCTCAATACATAGATGCCCGAGGCCAGTTTTGAGCAAACATGATCAATGTGATAATTCCAAGTCAATCCCCGATCCAGGAATATTCCGAGGAATTTTGAACAGTCGACTTCCTCCAGGAAAAAGTCATCCAATAAAACGGCTGGCCCGTCATTGGAGTTTCCTGATCGCAACGCGAAAGTCAAGAAATTTGATTTTGAAGAATTTGCTTTGAGGTTGAGGCTGTTAAAGTGTTGGACACAATTGTTGGTGTCAAGAAAAATTTGCTGTTCCAGAATAGTTTTTGATTTGTTGATGAAACAAAGTGTCGTGTCATCAGCGTACTGCACAAGTTTTCCATGCAGTAGTGATGACCTCCATGTCATTGACATAGATGAGG
>NW_025783177.1:0-30917 GCF_021130785.1 Homalodisca vitripennis | reverse complement strand
TTAAGAACGTACAAACCAAAATATTCGAACATTTTCATCCCAGGTTTTACAAAGATTACTATACTAGAAATGAACATAAAATATGAATACCTTTAAGAATATGTTGTAACAACATCGAACACACTCATTGAGAACGGTATATCACAAACTAAACCTCGTAAGTCACAAACCTACTACTTTAGTAGTAGTAATACATAGCTCTACTTTGCAGCAGGAATTCTGTCTCTTAGGATAGGCCTTTAATAAGATTTTTATCACAACACAATATATATAAATACTTTCTTCTTGTACAATTTTTTTACCCATTACTTTATACATAGAATTGCATAAAACCTTCATTTTAATTTTAAAACACGACCGTTTAACCCCCATTAAAAACAGAGGTTGCATTCCTTAGAATTAAAACAATTAGGGAATATCACTGAGTAGGAGATGAAATTGTATGTTCTAGGACAACCGTTACACGGCCAAGGTCACACAACATCAACACAAAGGTTCAATGACCATCGCCCCCCTGGCCCACGGCCCCCTCGCCCGCCCTCGCCCCCCCTTCCACCCCCCCCTCCACCACCTCGCAACAGAGGTCAATTGAACCCCTCGCCCACCCTCCACACCCCCTTCCGCCCACAGAGGTCAATGACCCCCGCTTCGCCCCACCCCCCTCCACCCCTCCCACCCCTCCTCGCCACAGAGGTCAATGACCCCTCGCCCCCCTCCACCTCCAGAGGTCAATGACCTTCAAGGTCATTCGATGACCTTGACTTTGGATTTCAAGGTCCACACTATGACCTTGACCGTGGACTTCTAGGGGTATTCAACCCGATGACCTTGACCTTGACTTCAAGGTCACCCGGGATGACCCTTGGACCTTGGGGACTTCAAAGGTCACCGCGATGAACCTTGACCTTGGACTTCAAGGTCACTTAATAGCCTTGACCTTCAGTTGTAAGAACGTTTCGTCATAACAACTTGAGTCGTCATACAACTGTGACAACACCTGGCTATACGTAGTTTACTTATTATGTACGTCATACAACTTTGTTGACGTGTTACTGTTAGGCGTAATGATTGTAATAACTTAGGTGATTGCGCAGTGTAACGCGCATGACTAGGAAGATACCAGCCACGTGCAGTGCCAGGTTGTTTGTTGCATCAGCATAGGACAATACCAGTGTGATTAAGCACTCCCCAGGCGCAGTGCAAATCTTGTTTGTTGCATCACCATAATGAAATACATCGTGTGTTTACTTTACATCCGCCAGAGATATCAGGTGATTTAAAAATATGTTATTATATAAGTATAGGATTAATTTGATTGGTTAAAATTAATATAAATCATGATTCATAAGATATATTTTTTTTTATTGACGTCATAATTTTACTATAAAAACCGAGTTATTTGTGGAACGATAAATCATTAGTAACGAACAACATTTCATAAAGTGATTATTTAGTTTGTGTGTGTGTGTGTGTGTGTTAATACAGGTAATTAAATATGGAACTTCCTAAAGAAAAGGGGCTATTTCAACTTACCAATGTTTTTAAAGTTTTTGTGCGAGAGAACATTTAAAACAAAACAAAAGTTGTTTTAGAATTAAACAATCAAACTTTTATATTAGATATTGATAATTGGGAAAAAAAGTTTAAAAAATATTTTTCTGTTATTGATACTGAATTTAGATTGAGTACATAATAAATTTCAATGATGATGATGAAGATATATAACTGATTGACTTGATTATAGAACAGTATCATTTTCCAATCCTGTAGTCAGTAAATGTTATATGTTAGATGAGTATGAAGATAGAAAATACCGAATGGGAACAAATTGCAAGAGACAGAGATCGTTTTAGAAAAAGAATAGCTGAATTTGAAGAAGTGTTTAAATCAATTTTGAAAAAAAACCAAGTGCAAACGCGTGAGTGGAAAACTTTCATGTGTGTCGTTTAAATGAAAGACGGAGTTTGTGTGAAACTTATAACCGTCCTTCAAAGGTCGCCAACTTTGTGAACAGTAATGAGTGATTTAATAAACCATTATATTTCTTCACTTCCACTTGAGTTAAAATTTAAAAATATTGCTTAACCTTCTTATATGAAGATGTTTATTTTATAGAAAACGATTATTTTTTGGTATCTATTTGTAAAGAACACTGTATGAAAAAAAAACATGCAATATTTTCTTGGAAAAGTAATGTTATTCTTAATAAAACTTTAAATAAAGATTGTGTGCATGTAGTTTCTTTTTATGCATCTAGATTGTATTTGGGTCAAATTTATTCACATCAAATTTTCTTCAGATTTTGTAGCTTACGTAGGTAATCAATTACATAAATGGTTACATATATTTTAAAAAAGGGAAATTGTTTATGTTGAAGGATGGGTGTATTACAAATTATGCAATATTTGTAGGTGATACTGAATTTAGTCTTTTCTAGATTATTTAGATATTAATATATTACGAAGTGTTACAATATAGATTTTTTTGAGAGTCAATTTTTATGATAATCTTAGAATTATAGATTTTTCAGAACACAATGATTATTGTTATGTATCAATATATAAAAATCTTCCAATAAATAACATCACTTTTCAAAAATTTAACGATTTAATATGGTTACTTAAAGAAAATCAAAATGTAGTTGGTTTTTTAGTTTCAATGAACTGCTACTGTTATTGGTTAAAATATGCTTGCAGTGATAATATCAGTTTCATATTCATTCTACTTGTTGAACTGAACAGGTTAATATGGAGTATTCTTACAGTAAAACTTTTATTGTTACAGGAGATATGAAAGTAGTTGTTAGCGGCTGGCAAAACCAAGTTCAAATTTGTATTGTAAATAAAGATAATAAACATAATTTCGCTTATATGGATCTTGATAAATGGACTGAATTTAAAAAACAAAATTAATACTATTGATGGTGAATTTTGGGAAGAGATTAAATTACCAATATAGTACTTAAAATATATTATTTTAATTTTTTTGTTTTATAGGATGGAGTTATATACTGGACTTTCAAGGATTCAAAAACATTATCAACGATTTTGTCCATAAAAGAGCTTGCTCTAATATCAACGGACGAGCAAGTGTACCAACTGCAGTTGTTTTCAACCACCGTGTAATTTTAACAATCTCCCTACAACATTTACAAAAACAATCAACTGGTTAGAGAAAAACAACATCACGGTTTACAATGGAGTTCTGGTGTTAAAACACTATTCTGAATTGAAAGTTTTTTTTAAAAAATAAAAAAATACAAGGTAAAATTTTATGTAAAAAGGCACTGAAAAAGAAAACGTTTACAAAAAAATTGCTATCCGAATTCAATGTTGAAGTAATTAATCTTGAAAATCTCAATTGTCCTAGTTTATGTAATTTAAGAAAACAAATGAATGTAGATATATTGAAACCATGTGTTGTTTAATCATAATTCATCAAAATTGCGCATATATAATTGTACATGCAATTTTAAATTGGTGGAAGAATACAAAATATGTTAAGGAAAATTTGGAAAAAAATTAATACAGCAATCAAACTTTGTTCCACAATTGGTTACACAAATTTGTCAAAAGATCAATTAGAATATCTACCAAAAGAATATATATTAAATCACATTGTTAACATTGATTGTATTTATGATAAGTTACCAGTTTATTTGAAAACGACAAGGACATATTAAAATCACTACGTTGTCAAGAGCATTTTTTCCCCAGATTTTGTGAAAATGATGGTCCACAACCGAAAATAAAAGGACTGTTACTTTTGTAATTATGGTGAAAATTGTGTATAGTAAATAAATAAATGTGTGTGTGCTTTTGAAAAAAAAAAAAATGTTTTTCTTTTTATTTACCTTGCACTTATTCTTTATAAATATAAAATAGTGTTATTTACTTTTTCATATCAGCTATGAGTGTAAAAGAGGAAATAGCAAAAGAACTGCACAGACAAGCGCGTAAAAAATTTTCCTCGACGGATATGTAGAATTGAAGGGATTAAAAGACTTATATCAAGCGGATTTAGTTGAAATGATACCTTATTCAAAATGTAATAAAGGTTATAAATATATAATGACAATGATTAATTGTTTTTCCAAATTTGCAATAGCTGTTCCGTTAAAATCAAAAAGCGCTACTGAGTTTGCGCTAGCATTAGACCCGATTTTATCCAAAATTTCCAATGAAACATATTCAAACTGATGCGGGAAAAGAAATGGTTTAATGTGAAAGTTTCAATCTTTATTCAATAAATATAATATCAATCATTATAAATCTTTCTCTGATTTAAAAGCAAGCATCGTAGAACGTTGGAATCGCACATTGAAAAATAAAATGTGGATTTCGTTTAGTGTACAAGGTAAACTATTGTTGGCTAAATATTTTACCTAATTTGGTAAAACAATATAATAATACCGTACACCGTACAATAGGAATGAGACCAATTGAAGTTAATAGTAAAAATGAAAGAAAAGTATTAACTAGAAATTATAAATGCAAGAAAAACATTTTACCTGAAACAATCATTTAAGGTTGGTGATCGAGTCAGGATAAGCAGAGTTCGTAATATTTTTTGCAAAAGGTTATTTACCAAAATGGAGCAATGAAATTTATACAATATGGAAAGTACAATCCACATTTCCTGTTACTTACATTTTGAAAGACGATAGAGGAGAAATAGTACAAGGTGGATTTTATCAACAAGAATTAAGTAAAAACTAAATTTAACGATATTTATTTGATTAGAAAAGATTAATAAGACGTAAAAGGTGATAAAGTTTTAGTACGCTGGCTAGGATTCGATGAATCACACGACAGTTGGATTTAGTAAAGAAGAGCTGGTAAAATGAAATTTATTAAACAAACTGTTCAGTTACCGATATTAAATTTGGATAAGTTAGTAGAAGGAATTTCTGGTGGAAATGCAAAAAAAGTAAACGACACGGTGATTTACTACCTGATACAATAAGATGTATAATATGCGGTCCTTCTAACTGCGGTTAAAACTAATTTAGTTTTAAACTTATTATTTTCGTCAAAAGGATTATTTTTTTCTAATGTTTATATTTTTTCAAAATCTTTATTTCAACAAAAGTATTAATTTTTTTACAATGTGTATATTGGACAATATAAGTGGAGTAGGATATTTTTTCTTTCTCTGATAAAGATGAGGTTCCATTTCCTAGTGAAATTAAACCGTATTCAATTATGATTTTTGACGATGTTATTTGCGATGGACAGAAAAAACATCAAAAAATTATTTTGCAATGGGACGTCATTGTAAGATTGACCACTTTTTATATTTGTCAAACATACAGTTTTATACCAAAAACAATTAGTACGAGATAATGCAAACTTGATAATACTATTTAAACAAGATGATAAAAATTTACACCATGTATTATAATGATCATGTAAATATAGACATGTCATTTGAACAGTTCAAAGAAATGTGTATCAAAGTATGGAATCGAGGGAAAAATAAATTTGTAGTGATTGACAAAGATAGAAGTTTAAATAATGGACGTTATCGTTCGGGTTTTGATATTTTTATAACAGGATTTTAATAAAAGCTACAAACTAGCAAGAATTTCATTATTGTAGTCACACGTTTTGTTGAGTTAAACATCATGGAGAAATTTTGATGATTCTTGGTTTCAAAACAAAACAAAAGACGATGTGGTTAAAGAAAATACATAAATTAAGAAAAAAATATAAAAATAATAAACATAGATCGATTGAACGAGAACAATTTGACACGGAAGAATTGTGGGAGGAAAAAACAATTGAAAACTGTATCAGAACCGTTAAAACAACTAATAAAAGAAGAACAACAAGAACAAGAACAAGATAATACTAAAAGAATTGAACGGAAACGAAAATTATTTAAAAAACGAAATTGAATCTGATTCGGTTCCTGTAAAATTACGAGTTGTAAATCCTCCTCAGGGTTTTTAAAAAGAGAAAACAGAAAATTAATCTACCAACAAAACATGATTTTTGAAAGTGATTATGAATACGATGATGGTACTTTAGACATTCAAAAATCTAAAAGAGGAGCAACTCAAATTCCGAATGATGATAACAGTGATATGGAAACAGTTGGAACTGATGAAGAGGAAGAAGAAATGGAAACAACAACAACAACAACTGCTGTTACTCCAGCAAGATCAGACGTTTTTGAAAAAAATATATCAAACCCGGCCTACGGGTGAGGAATTATTAAAAACACCCGAAGGAAAACAACTTGCTAAATATTATATTGATAAAAAATTTTACAGGTAAAATAGCCAAAGAATATTTTTCTAAATTAATAACAGGCACTAAACATATAGATCATAATTACGGGTTACATGTTGAAGGTGATTCTTGGGAAAATCGGTGATAAACTTGTAGATATTGACGGTGATGATTTAATTATTGATGGAAATACGATATGAAGGAAACACGAGGACTTTATGAATTAATATTTATGAATAATCCTAATGCATATATTTATTCTGAATGATGATTTAGAAAACTATTATTTAATTATAATGCAAACCAATGTACATAAATCTAATTATTCGTCTTCAGGAAAAATAAGATCAAATAGAGGTATCAAGTATAAAAATATTATTTCTCGATTATTAAAGAGAAGAAAACCGAAATCTACGAAGACCACTAATACCGATGAAAGTGGTAATCAACAACAACAACAACAACAAGCTTCGGCCTCAGGTAGTGGAATAGTATTGTTCTAATTTTTCTTCTTTAGAAAAAAACAAAATCACAGTCAAACAAAGATAATAATAATAATTTTCCAATACTTAACAAATGAAAAGCAAATTCTGCGATGATGATGATGAACACTTATACAGATGAAAATTAATCACCAGGAAACGGCAGCAGGACAGTGGAATAATATATTATCTAATTTTAAAACCAGATGTAAATTTACTATGATGATCCTAACGAACTGGTCGATAGGTTGAGAATACTATTGGCTTCTCAAAAGGCGGGCAATACAGCACATTCAAATGAAATAAATTCAATATTAGAAGAGTTATATGAATTAAGGGATAAATTATTTTAATAAATAATGATTACAATACTTGTATTTTTCATTTTTATTTCAACCTTTGTATCTGATAGTAGCTATGAGTGTTGATAAGTTTGGTCACTTTTCGAATGGTAGTGGTATTAGTTCTAGTAGTAATCTGAGAGGACCTAAGGGTGATGGATTCCATATCGACACGGTGATGGAAACTATGATGTATTAAATAAGAGAATTTGTAATCTAGGTGACGCGGCAAAACCTAATGATGACAATAAATTTTAGTATTTTTCAGCGATGCTATTCAAAATTGTCTTACAGTAATAAATGATAAAGTTGAAGAATTAAAAACTGATTTTCAGGGAAAAAGTTAGCGGTTTAATTAATCATCTTGAAACTAAATTGAAAAATGAAATAAAAAATAGAGAGCAATCGATTTTCAATATACAAAATTATTACATCGCGCTGGTTAAAAAAAAGAAGGAATCGTCAATGTGTTAGTGCCAGTATTAATGATAACGATGTTGTGATAAGACAAGAACTAAACGCAACTAGAGAAAAATTAGAGCAAACCGATAGAGAAATAAAAATAAACACTTTAGATTTAAAAAACGAATTCGAAAATTTTACTAAAAACGATTATTATAAATTTAAAAAAATGATTATTTAAATTTTAAATCACATGTTCGTGATACGATTCAAGAAATATTAGAAGAATTTGGAAGACGATAAAGAAGACGTTTAGTACAATTATATATTATGGCTAGGAGAAAAAACAGTTGTGCTAGTAGTTATCAAGGCTCGGGACTGATAACATCACTTTGCCAATGCAGCAGGTTCAGTTTTAAATAAAGCAATCGATATTTTACCAACGGAAATACACTTACCAAATTACCAGTTTTGTGGTCCAGGAACTAATTTGAATAAAGAGACTTGCATTAGGTCAAAAAGGAATTAATAAACTTGACTCTTTGTGCCGTCAACACGATATAGCGTATGCAAAGTATAGTGATAATAAACAGAGATCTATTGCGGATCGTATATTAGCTGAAGGCGCTTGGGAAAGAGTTTTAAAGCATCTGATTCAAGTTTAGGTGAAAAAGCAGCCGCAATGGGCAGTTACTAATATCATGAAAGCAAAAACCAAACTTGGAGGAGGAGGAGGAGGAGGAGGAGGTGGAAAAAAGAAAAAGTCAAACAATTGCTTTAAATGTAAGAAAAAAATAAAAAGGAAAGTTAGTAAAAAGAAAAACGGTTAAAAAAAGGTAGGTAAAGGTCTATATTTAAGACCGTATAAAGGTTCTGGTCATTCAAAAAAAAAATCCACAATGTACTCGTCAAAAATAATCGATCGTTTAGCTAATAGACCATTAACGAATAAAGATATAATAAAATGTGCAAAAAAACTTAAATTACCACATTTCAGAGGGGTTTTTTATGCGTGATTTTACTACCAATTAGAATACGTAATAAAGAATCCGCAATTATAAATTTAGACAGTTTATGCAGGACAAGGTACACACTGGGTATGTTTTTTACAAAAATAGGTTTAAATGTTGAATATTTCGACAGTTTTCGGGAATTTACGTCCACAATTGAAATTCAAAAATATTTAAAAAGTGTTGATGGTAACAAAGTGAATATAAAATATATAATTATTTTCCTAGACAACGAGCCGGACACAGTGAATTGGTGGTCATTTGTGTTTTTAGACTTTCTAGCCGTGCGAAGATGATTTGTGTTACTGGAAAACATTCAAATTTTAAAATGTTCTCTTTTTCCACCACTGGATTTGAGTTCGTCTGATGAGTGGGAAATGGGGATTTTTAGATTTAATGACATATAATTCAATTCCAAATGTTGAAGAAGATATAAATAATAAAATCAAAATTGGTACAGACGTGCTGAGTTTACCAACTGGTGCATACGAGATAGAAGATATTAAGAATTATATTATAAAAGATTTAGAAGAAAAAAAATCTTCTACCACTTTTAATCTTGTTGCAAATAATAACACACTTCATTGTGAAATATTATGTAATCAAATTGTAGACTTTACAGTTCCAAATTCTATAGCGAATCTATTAGGATTTACAAATAGTCAAAATTAGAAGCAAATAAATGGCATATATCAACTAATCAGCGTCGCCATTAATAAAGTGGATATCATTCGAATCACTTGTAATATTGTTAAAGGATCTTATAGAAACGGGATAGAAGGCCATGTGCTTCATGAGTTTTATCCTGCTGTAGCAACCTGGTTATAAAATTGTTGAAAAACCAAACATTGTTAAATACTTACCAATTACAAAACAATCAACATTAGGTGAATTTTATATAACATTAGAGGATCAAGAAGGGAACTTAGTGAACTTTAGAAACGAAGAAATCAATTTAAGAGTTGATATAAGAAAAAAACAGAAATAAATAATAATGGGTATTGTATTTCCGATTAGAGAAAATAACAAATAACAGTATTACAACTAGCGTTTCTAGTATAAGAAATAATAAATTTAAAAAAGATATTAGTCATGGTTCGAACTTTGAAACCGTTAACATTGAAAAATTTAATTTTTTCTACAAAATCTTCCGGAATTTAAACGAATTAAAAATGAGTAATATATTAAATGTTAATGAAAATATAGAAATTGATGAATCGCTTATAGAATGGGGAATGGCATTCTCACAATCCATACACATCTAATTCTTTTAAAAATAGTGATGAAATTCGTATTCCTGTTCATCAACAAGACGCATATACGTGTCCTAATAAAAAGTTTTTTACTAATTGAAGGGAAAATTATTAAATCTGCTGATTCAAAAGATGATACTACTTCAAGTCTAATTAATAACTGTATGGCTTTTCTTATTTTGATGAAATTAGATATGAAATTTGTGGAACGGAAATTTGATCGTGGTAAAAAAATGGTTGGTATAACTAGTACTATGAAGAATATACTTACACTGAAACCGGGAGATGAAAACTGGATTAAAGAATGCAGGCTGCTGGAATCCACCATCGATGGACGTTTTCTTGCAGATAAAACTAATTTTTCATTTTGTGTACCGCTCCAATTGTTATTGGGGTTTGCAGAAGATTATAAAAAAATACTTTTTGAATGTAAAACAAGAATTAGTGCTGATACGCGCATCAACTGATAAAAAATGCAATTTTTCAAGCTACACCAAGTCTTCACGATTGTTCATTTCAAATAAATAAGATTGTTTGGAAAGTTCCTTATGTTCGTGTTGATGATAATATAAGATTATCATTACTAAAGATTACTTGACTCTGATCAGCCCATAACAATGGCGTTTAGAAGGTGGCAAATTTCATGAATATCCCTCACTTCCTGTTTCTAAAGCTCAGACTTGGACTGTTAAAACTACATCTTTGGTGGAAAAAGCCTCGATATGTAATAATAGGCTTTCAAACAAATAGAAAAGATAAAAATGATAAAAATTCATCACATTTTGATTTTTGTGATTTGGAAATGTTAAAAACTTTATTTAAATAGCAAATATTATCCTTATGATAATTTCAATGGATGCACAGCACTGATGTATGAATTTGTATTCAAGATTCCAGTCTTCATATATTATGCAGGAAGTGATAACCAACCCTTGTCCTGAGTAAAAATGAGTTTCTACAAAAATTTCCACTTTTCGTTATTGATTGTTCAAAGCAAGTTGATACAATAAAAAACCGGAGCATTGGATATAAGAGTTGAATTGCAGGCAAACAAAGACTTTCCCAGCTGGAACTGCAGTTTATTGTTTTAAATTATAAATGATGCAATTGTACAGTACACACCATTATCAGGAATTGTAAAAAAGATTATATAAAAAAATAAATATGATTTTTTTTTGTAAATATTGATGTGTTATTATTTTATCCTTATATTTAAATTAGGAAATAGGAGGTAAAATAAGTAACAAATAGTATATGGTTAATTCAATTGTATGTAAATATATTTGATAATAATACATAATATTAGTACAATATTTACAAAACATTAGTATAATATTAATAAAAATAATAACAAATATAATATAATATACAGAAATGGATATGTAAAAATTAAATTTTCAATTTTTGTGTGACCATACGCTAATGTGTGTACTCCGTCTGTTTGAATACATCTTTTATCATCATTTCCATTTAGAGCCAACTTGTTTATTGTTACTGTTCTTAGAGTATGTTTTTTTTGATTGAAACATTCTCATTTCTTTTCTAATGTTACATGATGAAAATATAAACAATTTTTTATAATCATAAAAATTAATATGATTTTTTATTACAGATTTTGTTACACCTTTAGCTTTTTTTAATTTCATCTTTTTTTTCTTCTAAATACAAATCGTTCATAGTTCTGTAGGTAAAAGTTTGCTCCTTAATTCCGATAAATTCTACTATAGGAATACCCATACATTCGTCTTTAAAACAGCCTAATTTTTTTTTATTTTCTACAAAATAACATTTATGATTTTTTGGATAATCTGATGACATATCAAAATATTTTTTTATACTTAAATTATTGAAATCTTCATATAAATCTTTAGTGAATATCTCATAAAAAAATGAATCAGTATCAATATAAAGTAAGTTTTATTTTATTTGGATAAAATGGTTTCATTATGTTATAATGGAAAATCGTACATGTGAAATTTGCTTAATTCTAAGACTGTAAATCCAATATAAATAGGTTTATTAAACAATTACAACATCTTTACTACATTCTACTGCGCTTAAATTTTCTGAATAAACTATTCGGTTTTAAAATTAGGTCTGGAAATCAATTTGGACAATCTTTTCTCAGTATTGTACTAATTCTAAATTAAGTCTGTCTCGAAACATTTTCTATTGATTTTGCCAAACATTGCATTATTAAGTAATTTATAAAAGTCTTTTTCAAATTCATTATTCGACTGTTTCCTCTTTTCAGTGTTAAATAAAATATATGATTTAAGCCAAAGACTCTGATTGAATTGTAAGATTCGATGTATTCTTTTTAAAAACTAATCCATTATCTAGTGCCTGTTTTAAGTTGACATAATGACACACATAATATTCTTTTATCATTAAGAGTAGTGAGTAATTTAACTTGTTTTGAATTTGGCGGACATTGTTTTTCAGGTAGAAATGGTAAATCATTATGATAATCGTGTAAATATGATGGATAACCAATATTACATTCAATAATATATCCAATAGGACTATCATTTGTTTATTGATTGTACATTGAATCTTTTTATTTCTTTATTTGTTAACCATCTAAATCCATCTTTTGGCATAGGTTTGATCATGGCCCAGCCATATAAATTATTTTGCATCTATATATGTCAAATAATTAGAGGGTTTATTACAATCAAATAATGTATCATTTTAAAATCTTTATTGTTTGCTATAGCGTGTCTTTTTATACAACTTAGTAATACCGCCACGTATTCCTTTTTCAATAAACATATACATGTCATAATTGTTTAATAATTCCAATTCTACTTCTGTAAATTTTAACATCGCATCAAATGTTAAACTAGGAAGAGTTAGGTAATTAGCTGGATCTAATTCATAATTATTAAGACATATAATGCGAAAATTTTCAAATATATCTGCTAATAATAATACATCAGTTTTTTAGATAAAAATCAGAATAATCACCTAATGTTTGACAGTTAAATCGTGACCAAACTTTTTTGGCATGATCAAATTCTTCATTTGAAATATGTTCTTCTGACATTTTGTTAAAAAAAACATTCTTTTGCAGGTAAATTGAGTTTCTTCCAATTTTTCCCACGAATCTGTATATTCATAAGGATACACACCTTTTCTAGTAACAAAGGGTAAATCATTTTCATTATTAAAAAATAATTTAGTATGATAAAATCTTTCTTTTGGTAAATTATTTGCTAACTGAGCTAGACTGGTATTTAAAAATCTAAAAACTATCAAGAAAACGTAATTTAATTTTACCAGTCGTGTTTTTTAGAAAAACTAACATATTTTTTCTGAAGAATTCGGAATAACATTAATTTTTTTGTTGGTCACAACCTAACTGTTTAACAATAAAATGTGTGTCATTAGTTAGAACTTCCATGCAAAAATATTGTGGTAAACATGTTTGATTTTTTCTTTTCAAAATTACATTTGTTACAGAGTAAATTTCTAAAACGTCCAGTAAAGTGACAATGATCTTTTACAGGTTGTTCAATCATGGTAAAATTCTAAATTACACAATTCACAATTATTAATAGATTTAATTCTATTTCTTTCATAATCACTCAATGGTATCATAGGTCTATTAATATCAATTAATTCTGCTAACAAATTTGCAATTGAAATTAGATAATCCATAAACTTTTGAAGCTGCATCAGGACCTCTATAAAGATACGGTTCATTTGGCAATTGAGATGTCATATGTTCCGGAAAGTCTTTATCAATAACTAAATACACACAAAAAACTCATTGGTTCATGTATTTCATTAATGGTTGTGTACTTTTGATTGCTTTTCATTCAACTTTTTTTCAAAATACATTCAAAATCGCAGTAAGCAACAACTGGAACCTTAAACTTAAAATGAAAATTTGTAAATTTTAAAATTGATGGATTATCCGGCATTTGTGCTTTTTAACGGCTTATTGATTTTACAGTTTAATTTGTGAGCATTTAATTTTAACTTGTTTATCAATTCCTGAATAATGAGCAAAACATCTTTTACAAAAATATCATTTTTTTCGTATTGAGTGAAATTTGTGTTCTAATTAATCTTGAAAAATCATTAATATAAACAATAGTGGTTAATACCTTGATCGTTGGACAATAACAATAAATCAAAATGATTTTTCAGCTTCTTCTTCACATACTCTGAGTGGATAAATTTCGAATGTTTTATTTATACCATAAAACATTTACACTTATTCCAAAATTATTTTTTTTCGAATTTTTTAATTTGTTTTAAAGTGCATGGATTAAACTAAATCATTAAAATTGAAGTTATTAATTATAGATGTATATCTTTCATCTACACGTTCTCTATGCTCGCCTTCTACATAAACGAGCTAGAATTGACCATTGAAAACCATTTATCATCATCTAGATTTTGCGGATTAATAATAGCTTTTTTATTTTGAATACACTTTGGAAGAGTAATGTATTGAAGAGCCGGCTAATGGTCTATACTTACTACATCGTACAAGAATTCCATCTACAGAATGTAATGTCCAACCGCTACCTTTTCCTAAATAATCATTTTCTTCACCACAAATTTTTGTAAACATATTTCTCAAGATATTATTTAAAGAATTTTCACGAAACACTTGTAAAATTAGAGGTTTTAAAAGCCACTCTTCTTGAGTCTCCTTTGTAAAAGGTTTCATATAAGTACATTCAACAACAATGTTAAATTTTAATGCTTCATATTTCATTTTAGTAAATTTAATATCAACTGTTTTATTTCTTCTTTAGAAACTTGTAAAATTAAACAAATATCTTTTTAAATTTTTGTCTTGGTTTTTTCAAATAGTACGTTTTTTAGAATACCTTTAAACGCATTTTCAATTTTCTATAAATTTTATAATTTGGACATTACTAATTTTAATCTGTGTTTTTTTTCGTTTTAAATTGGGAACTTCTAATAATTTATTTTCATCAGAAGATAATGATGATGATGATGTAGATGGTGATAGAGAATAAATTATTTTCCTGTTCTAATTCCATGAGCTCTTCTTCTTCATTATTATCAATGTTCATTGGTTCAGAAACAAAAGTATGTTTTCTTTTTTTAAATGGTAGAAAAGATTCCATTATTTATGATCTGAAAAAAAAATAAAAATAATTATTTTAATCCTGTTGATCCAAAACCATTTTCATCTCTACTAGTTTTTTCTAAACACACTGTTTTTAGTAACCTCCTCAATATCAGGCCAAACTATTCGCTCGCAAATTAATTGAGCTATTCTATCACCAATTTCTACACTGAAATTATCGTTTGATAAATTGAACAGCACTATTCCTACGTTTCCTCTATAATCTGGATCAATAACTCCAGCACCTACATGTATACCGTTTTTTAAAGATAGACCTGATCTCGGCGCTATTCGACCATAACACTCGTCTGGTAATTACTATCGCAATATTTGTTTTTACTAATTTACGATCCCATTTTTTTATAACTACATTTTCTCCCACTTCTCTTAAATTCAAAGCCCGCAGCTAATGGTGAACAACGTTCGGGTGGAAATCCATTTTCCGACAGTCGAATAAAATTTTAGAGTGTTACTAGCTGAAAAAATAATAACTAATTAATTAATATAGAAAATTATTGTAAAATCAATAAGACATAGTAAGCCTAAAAATATTTTAACAAACTCTACTTAACATTTAGTACGATTTGTCTTTTTTATCAAATGTAACTGTTTTCTTGTTTTACACTGTCCATTTTTAACATGTTTTGACCAACAGACGTTTAACACATTGTGTTAATTACTTCAAACTTTCTTTTGTCTTCTGGATTTTTTTTTTAACGTCTAATAAAAAATAGCCTTTTTTCGATACTTTTTGCCAGTATTGTTTTTCACTTTTACATTTTTTCAAATCTTTAACATCGGTGATTTCAATTTTAATTAAATGAGTACCAGTCTCGCCAGGTGTTGATATTTTTTCTTTTTTGATCGCCAGACTGGTACTGTAAATGTTGTGATATGAATAAGGATTTATTATTTTTATGGTTAAATAATTTAGCAAATTTGTCAACCTCATCATCGTCATCATCAAAGTTTAGTTGATCTGAATCAGACGAATAATCACTTTTTGGTCTTTTTAAACTCCTTTTCTCAATTTTTTACTCATCTTTTTGTTCAGTATTACCTTCTAATTCTATTAATCTACTTCTTCCGATATCCTGAATCTTTTGTACAATATTTAGTGGAAACGAAACATTAGTAACATTTTTTAATACATCATCAAAAATACTTAATAACATGTCATACGTGTGCTCTTCTAATAAATAATAAACCTGTTTATCTGCAGATAAGTCATTATTTTCTACTAGGTAATATTTAGTCAAAGAATCACATAAGTTTTGAAAAATAAATAGCAGTTGTACTGCTATAGGGTTCATGCATATGTCTTTTGATTTTTTTCAGTTGACTAACCAATTGTTCCCAACTATCCAAACTTCGAAACCCAATCATCCACAAATTTTCTATAATCTGTGTCAATGTTAAGAAACTCATCATTGCTGACGTACCGAAAGATGAAGAAGTAGACGGTTGTTGTGTCAGCTGCTGTTTGCTGTTGCTGTTGCTGTTTCTGTTGCTGTTTCTGTTGCTGTTGCTGTTTGCTGTTGCTGTTTAAGTGGTGGAGGTGGAGGAGTACTTAGAAGCTTACGTAGTATTGAAGAATGCTCTTCGGATTGTGTCAAGTCAACGACTGTTTCAGAATCCATTTCTAAAACACAAAAATTAAAATCGTTAATAATCAATACAAAAGAAATTTAATATTTTTTAAATTACAAAATTTAAAATGCACTGTTTTCATCTATTTAATAAAACCAAATTAATACTAGTTTAACACAATTTGTAAATAATTTACCAATAGTTAGTTTTTGGAAAAACAATATATTTTTCAAAAAAACGTAGAAAATAATGGAACGTAATTTGTATGAAATACATACCTGTATATTAGAAGTGTCTTGGAAAGCATGAACAGAACACTGTTGGGTAAAACTTCCTCCTCAGCTTATAAAGAAACCTCAAGGCTGTATCACACGTTGCATAACTACACTTGTTTACTTTACACGCACTTCGTTGAATCCATTACCATAGTGAATAAATACTTATTATTATACTGTTGCAACAAAATTGCACTGCGCGTGGGCTTAATCACTCTGGTCATCCGCTTTATTAATATTAATGAATCAAAAACTCCAGAAGGAAAACTACTTCCTGCGCATGTCTTGTGCCAACATACAATATCAGTAATACCACAAACTATTACAATGATCTCATATTTACGTCATAAATATTACATCATAAGTAAAACTACGTATAGCCAGGTGTTGTCACAGTTGTATGACGACTCAAGTGTTATGACGAAACGTTCTTACAACTGAAGGTCAAGGCTATTAAGTGACCTTGAAGTCCAAGGTCAAGGTCATCGGGTGTGACCTTGAAGTCCAAGGTCAAGGTCATCGGGTGACCTTGAAGTCCAAGGTCAAGGTCATAGTGTGACCTTGAAATCCAAAGTCAAGGTCATCGAATGACCTTGAAAGGTCATTGACCTCTGGAGGTGGAGGGGGGCGAGGTGGGCGAGGGGTCATTGACCTCTGTTGGGCGAGGGGGGGTGGGTGGAGGGGGGGCCGACGAGGGGTCATTGACCTCTGTGGGCGAGGGGGTGGAGGGGAACACCGCGCGGAGGTCATTGACCTCTGTGGGCGAGAGGGGGTGGTAGGGGGGCGAGGGGTCATTGACCTCTGTGGGCGAGGGGGTGGAGGGGGGCGAGGGGTCATTGACCTCTGTGGGCGAGGGGGTGGAGGGGGGCGAGGGGTCATTGACCTCTGTGGGCGAGGGGGGGTGGAGGGGGGCGAGGGGTCATTGACCTTTGTGTTTGATGTTGTGTGACCCTTGGCCGTGTAACGGTTGTCCTAGAACATACAATTTCTCTCTACTTCACTGGTAGTATCCTAATCCTTGCGGAACTCCCAGGCAGTTTGGCACCGATTAACAGCCAGACATTGCTCTGATATCCGGCACATAGATGTGAGACTAAGGTGATTGACGGGAGGATGCGAGGACACCTGGACTGATAAGCTCCACTTACTCCAGGACAAACAGAGAAGGTGCAGCTGACTCTGGACAAACAGCTCCAGCTGCGTTCTAGCAAGCTCCAGGTAACCACCCTCCCCCACTCAAGCCCTCACCGGTGTGCTCTACTTTCTATTGCCATAACGGTCTATGAGTCCAATCAATCTAATTATAACCTGAAGCTAGTGATCAGATAAACAAATTTGACTTTGCTGTGAATCTAAGAAAAGCGTAGTTGCTGGTAATTATTATATCGTTCTACTATCATAGAGTATATTACTACAGTGTTTCACATTCTGTTGTGGTCAGTTCATTAGCTTGAATAAATATTAAGAAAAACTATAACCCTTGCAATCATGGAAAGCACAACAACATTCCGAGAAGCATTACTTCATTTATTGGGACAAAATAGATACATTTATTCAGATTCCAAAGGTTATGACTTTTGTACTTAACGATGGTTTGAACCAATAATCAATCAAATACATTGCAGCTACCATCTAACGTTTTTTGACTTTTGCAGGAAATTACATTTATCCCATATGTAATTACGTTCGAGTACACATTAAGCGGATGTATGATTAGGTTCCAATGGTCGCTTAAGTCTATAGCTTCCCTTGGTAATTTATTTAGTCACATATCCAGAACTTTTAGTCTTCTCGTACTTCTTATGATTCATAATTAACAAGTAGATGAAATACTTATGAAAAATTCATCATATTACATATTTTGCGTTCCATATTTGTCACAATCTAATATATTTCTATTCTCACTAGCTCGGGAAGGCTGTTCAATTTTCTGTAACCAGTTACACAAGAACGTACCTAAAGTGCACGATCTAAGAGCTGGAATATTCAATACTGATATTGCTATATTCAATAGCATTGCTGAGGAACGTAAAGTCTTCAGAAATGTAAGTTATGAAGTTCCGTTCACTTATGCATTAGCATTAACATTTTTAGTATCCTGCTTTTATAAAACCTCAAAACTTGAAGCTGATCATATGCCCCACCCACATAACCATTTCTTTGATTTAGCAGAATATAAACGGTTTAGAAAATAACAGCTTTGGACTTGTAAAGAATAACACTCAAAATATTTTCATTTATTGATTTTTAACAGGAACCATTGTGGTAGGTAAGCCAAAATTCTCAATATATTCTTTATCAGAACAAATATTATAGTAATGTTTTATTTATTTTACCATCGAAGTTGCAGATTTTCAATTGTCATTTTTGTTAATCCTGTAACTACTAGCGTCCTGTCAGGCAGATACTACCCATCGATTGTCAGCCCTTATAGTTGTATACTTGTTAACTTTAATGCTTCTAATTGCATTATGGTATTAACATGTGAGGCCGCGTATTTATATTTTCTCTTTGTGGTAGGAAAATATTTAGATAGTATGAATGCAAGTCAATGTTTGTGTAAAACTGTGGCGTTCATTATTATTGGACATGTTAAAAATAAATTAAGCATTTCAAATTCTAACTGCACTTTACTTATATTAGTGTACAAAGCAGGGAAAAGCGTCATTTCATCATCGTTTGTAACATAGGGCTGAGCTGTGGGCGACGATTCTCTGCATAATTAGACCACTGATTTCTACTGATTGCATAAATAGCGCAAATTTATGTGTTTTGTTCTTAGAATTTGAGTGATGAGTTATAACAGTTGTTCCAGCAAAATGCTTAATTTATTTTACCTTAAGGAAATAACATAAATAGAAAAAGATCTTTGTTGAAAAAATAAAAAGTAATAAAATTTTGGTCTATTTCCGTGATCTATTGAGCTATCATAACTTTACTGCGTATATGTAAATATATCGAGAAAAATTCAGATGTAGTCGATATACAGCAAAACAAAACTATTATGGATATAAAATATATGGTGTACCACTTTCTTGTAATAAATTAATAAATTTGCTACCTCCAGAAAAAATATAATTTCAGGTGTAAAGATAAAGGAGTCTTACCAATATTTTAATTTATAATGTTGCGTATCAATTATATTGCCTTATAAGTACGTGCTCGTCCGTACAAAATTGTTTCCAACACACATCCCAAACACCAGCCGATCCCTATCTTGCTGTAAGAGAAAGTGTACTGGTCCTTACATATTCATTTTTGTTCAGGCCACTTTTTCTAGTGCAGGCGTATTGATAATTTTTATATTTTTGAAATTTTGGTATTGAAATAAAATACCGTTATGCTTTCCATTAGGTTACGTTAATAATATAAATGTAGTTGATCAATCAGGCATGGCTTACTTAATATAATATAGAATAGATAATATAGAAGGAGAATATTATCAGTAATGTATTCCTGTTATCGAGGTCAAAGCCAAGGGTGAGATATTGTCCGTAAAGTGGCGCGTGTGCGGGCGCTGCTTTCCAACAGTCTAGGAATAAATTTATCTGCTTTCAGAGTGAAATAATTAACCTTTGCTCTAGTTCCTGCACAGTAAATAAATCATTTTCATGGCAGGGGACTATACTTTTAAAATAAAATGTTTTGTGGTACAAACCCCAGTAATCCTTTAAAACAATTTAGTTATTGTTATTTTCTTTTTTTCATTAGAGGGAGGCCATAGATTTAAAATTTTCCTTCTGTCTTATAAACTCCATGAAATAAAATTGCATTAAATCAGAATCCAAATGAGAATATTTAATGAGAACAATTTTAAATAATTTAAAATGTTTTCATCTCCCTCCAATTCAAAGAGGCAGTTACAAATTAGAAACGCTTGTGTCTATTGTGTATAAGAATACTCAACGCCTTTTTTGGAATAGGATATGTAATAGTATACAACGTATAAGATTATTTTTGTATAGAACATGTCCAGAAAGATTACTTGATTAAGGTTTGTGGTAATTTGTGGTCATATTTTAGCTTAATCTGTTTCTTTTTGTCAGTGGTGACGGGAAGTGACGGGAACCAATAAAAAATGTTAAATTTCCTCATTTTCCCATTCCCATTCAATTTGTAAAATAGGATAAAATGAAACGGTACTTTGAAATGAACTTTAGGGAACGTACTACACTTCCCTATAGTCACTTATTTTATTTGCTAACGACCTTAGGAGGTATTTGGAAAAGGGGGGTACTTTATTTTCTCCCTCTACATTAAAACGATGATTTTACGCAATGTATCTTACATTAATTGTAACATTATAGTTGCTACCCTGTTTATTTTGAGATGTAACACGTATGGCACGTAACAGTTTACACTGAGTATGCATGCTGTCTATAGCTGATTTCATGCTCAAGGAGTCCTTCGAACAGATACGCAGGCAGGTATCATGCAGAAAAGACCCTTTTTCAAACCCCGGCAGGCAAATTACATGGTTGAACATACAACACCATAGAACCAATAATTCTTGTCTATGTATAATTGAAGTTTAATAAAAAACTTTATAAAGTCTAGAGAAAAACCTTTTTCTATATGACTTGCACCATTTTGCTTTACTGAGTTAGGAGTAAGGAAATTCGCATGCTACAACGCAAAAATGCGCCAAAATCAAGCTTTTGGACATGATTTGTGTAACTATTACATATTTAAATACCATACAATTGTACTCAGATGTCTTAATCATTTATTTTATTGGCATTTTACCATTGTTATCATGGATAACTGTAAGCACAATGTAAAAATATATTAGATAACAATCAGCCAAATCCAATGGAGTGTCATGCACCATCGTCAAATTTAGTGTTGCCTATATATAAGTGAGAATTAATTCAGGATTTCAAGTCTATAGGTTTTGGTCAGTTTTTTATATATACGATAAACAGATAGACAATAATAAATTTGGTTCATTTATTTGGGACAGTTTACAGGTGTTACTTGTGAATATATACGACGTATAAAAGGGTAGTACAGTTAAACGTTTAACACAAATGCTCAGTTTCATATAAAAAACAGTTACAACATCGACTGGAATGGCAAGGAAGGGCTGAGTAGCTGAAACTGTCCATAATTGTCATTAAGTCACAATAAACATTTCTGTTCATGTAACACTTGTATTGGAGCAGAAAGCTTTACATTAAAAGGCAAATAATATCAGAAGTGGTAGTAAAGAGAAAGCAAAGACCGTTTTGGCATATCCATTACTGCAACATGGTCTTACACTTTGCGCTAACATTAATCTCCGGTCTTGCAGCCTGTGCTAGTTTTTGTGCTAGCGACCGACGGGGTGTAAACACATCTAGCTCGGCACGCGCGTACACACACGCACACGTAGAGAGTGGCGCAACCTACTGGTTTATGGCCAATACTACGTAAACTGACCAACGGAGTAGGCGGAACCTCCTGGGAACATGCAAATCAATTTATTCAAGGTTTATGGAAATGCACATCTCACAGCCCGATAAGTTTGGTCGATTGGAATCTTACGTAGGCCTAGGGGAAAATCCATTATGAATCTAGGATTCGGTGCTGTTACTTAGTGCATGACCTTTCTTATCTGGTAAGGTGACATTGGATATCTGTGCTTGGTTGTCTTTTACTGTCTTCTTTTTTTAAGGATAGTGAAACGAAACGGTCTAATCTTTTGTGATTACAATAATGACATATTAGTAAAAGGGGAAAATAGGTAGAAGAATCTAATGGTCTATTGTGGTTCAGAGATATTTACATATTTAAATACGTGATTGTACTGACAATTTACCAATACCAACATTTCATCCATAACTTTTCTTCTTTTTATACTCAGTGAAATATTTTTTTTTTTTTTAGGGATAACAATCCTGACCTACCTTTAGCAGCAGGAAATAAAGTAAATAGGACTCTCATCCAATAAAGCCATCGGCCAAAGAATATCTTCCTGGTGAAAACTTATATTTTTATATATACATTTCAAGCAACAAAAAGTTAATGGGAAGGAAATTATAAGATTGATAGGATGCGTGCGTGTACCCATAATTATGATCCCTAATTAGTTTATCCGATACCTACACGTGTGGGTGGTATTTAATATCCTCTATTGAACTATATTGTACACGACGAACATGGCACTCCAAAAACTGTCATACTCCATAACAGAAGCTCGTTACATATTCTCAAGACCTCTTTAACTCTCAAAACGATGCTAATTAGCAAGCGGGAACAATTGACACTCTGGCAAGTCCTGAGCTTCATCTAAGTAAGCAAACGAGAGAACAACACAATTTTGACAGGCCCTAGAAGTGTGACGTTCTTAGCACAGTCGACAATGAGCCAAAATCTCAACGTACCTGGTGCGTGCTTCCGGTTGTCTGAGTTGAATCGAACATTTTAAGTAATTCTACTAACGAAAAGGCCACTGGAGAAGAGGATAATTAAAGGACTAAAATATATGTCGGAGTGTATTCCACTGTCTGAGAATAACAAAGTCCAATTAAGAAAATGGACGGTTCTTGCCGGACTATACCTACCACATCTTCATATGTCACCGAATCTTAGAGAGAAAACACTCAGTGTCTCCATGTAACTGAGATTGAGTTTGGTGGTTGGCCAATAAATTAACTCCAATGTTTTGCCATCACATTATAGACGGACTTGTCTTATTCGAGAACAACATCGAATACTTCTTTTGCAGGTCTACTCGTATATTTTCTACATGAAGGGATGTCCTAATGTGACCTCAACTTAGAAAACCTGTAGCAGGGTTTTTCATCCTTCCTTGTTTGATCATGTTGAAATGAAACTGTATTTTTCTCTCAATGTTTTTTTTATTATTTTTTGGCAGGAAAAGAAGAAAAGCCCTCCTAGTTTTCTAAATGCTCTTTGAATAGGTATGTTTGGAAATTCCACAGCTAGAAATCCATAAGAAGTTGGCCAAGGCAAAACTTTAACTCCACGTACTCTAGCTTTTAGAATCTCACTTGTTTCCGATAGGAGAAGGTGTTGCAATAGCTTTGACGGGTGGTCTTCCAAAGTGCTTAATTAAAACTGCATTGTGAGCATCCGGTTTTCATAGTGGACACAGTTCCTTTCCAAAGCAAGATAATCAATGAGAATGGCTCCATAATAACTATGGCAGCTAATTCGGGTATCTTACGATAAACACTCCCCACCAGGAAAGCACCCTCATTTTGCACTGTGGATATTTTGTCCTTATAAGTCCACCTGTAATTTCAAAGGAGAACATAATGGAATGATATAGTCTCAATTGTTACTAGTTGAATTTAAGAAAAGTGTTCGTTCGTATATCTGAACAGAATGTAAATACATCTCATAAAAGATCTGCCTGGGAAACCAGACTATTTTACTTGAACATGATATTTAATCATACCGAGAATCTTGTATGTACGTATATCGGTATTATACACAAGCTACAACTCTAGATGTAATGTTTTATAGATTATTGTTACTCGTACTTGTTGTGGGGAGTTACTTGGATTTATCTGCACAATAACTTGGACATTACAAGGAATGCCCTCTTAAATAAATTATTTATAAATTATTGTCACAATTTTGTTGTATCCATTTGAAAAATGAATGTATGAACATATAATTTTATCTTTATATGCAAACTTAACCTTGTCATAAAATAAAATATAACACAAGGCTCAAAAATTTGTTTTAGGAGTTGACAGAGCTTTTATATTGGTTCAAATTATCTAGGTTTTTTGTTGTAGATTGATACACCGACTATAATAGCCTACGTACTAAATTTTCAAACTAGACGATTGAAAATGACATTAGGTTCTAAGTTCGATTAACGCATTCTATGATTCGTTAACTTGAAAGATACATGTACTTTCCTCCAAAAACGTGATGTTTACTCAAATATAGTTAAAGTAAAAATAATTAGTTTTTAGGAACACTCGAGAAAAATTATTTTAGATTGTTAATTAAAAATCCATTAACATTTTTCACACTTTAAAATATTATTTAAGTTTTTAATTAGTTACATCTCACTTTTTTATTTTTTAGGACAGTTAGGAGTTCAAGATTATTAGTCTCAAAATTCTACGGAAGAGGTATTCCACTATTCATATTATTTCATGTTCTTTCTACGAAAATGATATTTAAAATTTTCTTCACCAGCACAGTAGTTTTTTTTTTTTTTTTTTGCTCGTAAAAACAGTTCCGCTGGTGCCATTGAAATACCCCCCAAAAAAATACGAGGCAACCACTAGAAATCTTGCAAAATTATTCAATAACACAGATTACAAACACTATCAACCGTACCACTGTTTAGTAGTCAACTTCTGTTTAGTGCTAAAGTTTATCAAAATGGTCAATACTGTTTTTATGACATGTGACAAAATTTGCTACGTATATGAAAATTAAAAAAATCTTAGAAGGTAAACATGGAGGTTTTAAAGAAGGCTGGAAAGCATTCTCAGGTCCTTAGATTAGAAGAGTAATTGCGATATTTGACCTCAACAGAGCATATTAAACAAACCCAAACTATCTGAGAAAAGGTACAATGCAATTCTGATATCCAACAAGCCATAATCACACATACCACTACAAATCAATTCTGGCTGGGACGTGGCGTTTTCAATATTCGCGTAGTAGCTCAGGCTACCGCAGTACAAGTACAGCGCCCCGGCGGTAAGTAACGGGTAGTCTGTTACTGCGACGTGTGTGGCGGCCGTGGTCGACTGGGGGCGCGGGCAAAAACTGGTTCGGACTGTCGAAACGTCCAAGGGGTCAGAGGTCTCCACCTTGACACAACTGGACCAAGACGCAGTGAGTTATAGCTCGGTGGTGGTACAAAGTGGCTTCAATTACTGCAGGCCTATTTCTTTCTTACTGACCTTTTGGAAGTATTCAAAAAAACGAATACGAGAATATAGGTGACGATCTTCTAGAATGGAACTCTTCTATATACTGTGTGTATTGAGGATCATTTAATGTTGCAGTGAATGAGGGCTAAAATGAACAATCCATAGATAGATTGTAACATCATTATTAAGATTCTAACACATAATAGTCAAAGTTACTTACTGTAAAAGATTCAAAATCAAAAATTAACTTGAAAAGAAAGTTGTCTTTATAATTACATTTGTCGATATTCAGGGTTTCTCTAAAGATTCAATTAACATTTAAGTAACTATTTTTAAAGGCAGTTTTCATTGCTAATGGAAATTTTGAATACGTGCTACAAACATATACATTACTACTTTTATCTCTAAGTTTCACTAATTGTATAAAAATTTCCACTTCGTGCTCCAACATTTGTCAAAATAGAGATAATTATCTTATCTCTCAATTAAATATATTTGGTACAGAATACCTTTTAACGAGGAAATATATTGAACCCTTATATATTGTCAGTAATTGTGGGCTATAAATGTTGAAACCCATTTAGTGCCGGTGGCTGGCGAGAATGTATTTTCAAAGTTATAAATTTTCTGTGCGCTTGATTAAACAATTTCGATTTCGCACAATACACACGCTTTTGAACATTACATGACCAGTTAATTGACACCGTCTTTCAACTAACTGCTTTAATAGTATTTTCTGCACTTCCCTATTCATTGATTAATTACTTAAGTGCATGGACCACTGAAAACAGATTTAAATTTACTGGCTTGTACAAAGCGACTGAAGAAATCGCCTCCGATCGGAGCAGCATCGGCGAACGCGACGTTTCTCCTGGCTTGTGAATGTGGATCATAACTGAAACCGCTAAACTGCAGAAAGGGCATCAAGTCCAAATTAACCAACTTTTCAGGAGCGACAAAAAACCTTATAAATCCATATGTACATACATATATTTAAATATTTATTTTTTTATTCTATATGGACTGACCTTTTAAAGATCATATTTTGAAATTGAGTCAATCAAATATTTTTAAAGAGCTAATTATTAATTTTTTTTTTACATAGGACATGTTTCCTTTCTGCGGTAAAACTATTTTACAATTTTACAAATCATGGGGGAAAAATCATTATACAAATCATTTTGTTAGATACATTTTATTTTAATGATAAAAAATATCTTATATCTAGGAACACGTTGTATAACAAAGAAAATATTTTTACACTACAATATTTAAGTCATCGTCAGCGGTTGATGTGGTAGGCCATGACAGGATTTGGTCCCAAAAGTCAAATTTTTTCTTCTGGAATGTATTTTTTTGTTTTTTTCAGATCTTCCATTTTTTTAATGTTGATCGGAAGTACCGTAGCATAGGCTTTTTTTGTTGGAGCCCTGATCGGCATCTCTGCATTCCTCAATCTGAAGGAATCCGTTGCCAAGCCGGTAATGTTCATGTCACACTGGCACCGTGTTGAGGCGTCTCAGATGAAAAAGACATTACCCTGTATTTTGATATTGAAAATGTTATTTTTTGTCTTTTCGGTACATCTCTACCATAGGGAATCGTCACTTATAGCTGGTCTTTTTGTAAAACTCTGGCCACCATGCAGTGAAGTCAATAAAATCGTCAAAGTTCATTTTGATGACAGAGAATTTACCAGCGATTTTCGATGAACCAAGAATAAGAGCTTCGACTTCAGCTAAATCATAGTATCTTTCTTCTCTTCCCAATTTTCTTCTTACTATCCCAAAATCTCTATCATTCGGCATAAAACGAGTGGCCTCGGACTGGAAACACTAGTTTTACTTCATCAAACCGTTTTATTTTCACATAAATACATCATCATTCTTACCAGGGTGTGGTTTTTTGTTCTGTCTCTGAAACAGTTGTCCCCAAACAATATTAAAGTTTTTTTACATCATTATCAATTTTTGTGTTTGATGTACCAGTCCAATATTGTACAAACTTCGTTAGCTCCCTTACCTCCATTACCCTCGTGATAGATAACAGTTGTACATTCACCTGTTGAAAGATTATGCACACCAAAGACGTTAACAGTGAGCTGCCGGAAGTAATAGGTGTCTTGTACAGGAATGCAAGGTAGAGATTACGTTAGCCATAAAATCAATACAGATCCCAACACTAGTCAACTCATTTTTGCACTTTTCCGTTGTTTTCTTGCAACGAGGCATAAAATTTTTTAGCTCTACGTTTGTGTACCATTAACTCGGCGACAGCTACTCGCTTGGCATTCTCGTTTAAAAAAAGGACTTTTTATTTTCAAGGTTAGTTCCTCGCAAGTTACACAAGCATCTTTAACTGGTCGGTCAAAACCAATGTCAGGGTTAGTTTTCATTAAAATAAGTCCAAAAGAACTTGTATGAGAGCCTTTTTTCACTTCCCAAAGTTGTTGTAAGAAAAGTTTTGGTTTTTTTTTTATGAACATATCATACATAATTTTCAAATTCAAGTTTGCTGAGGAAGTACTGTTTATCTTTGCCTGTATAGTGAATGGGTTTTTGTTGGGAATGATTCAACATGGGCCCTTAATCGAGTCAGAGGACAGACCCGGGGTATTGCATTTTCCTGAAACACGTTTCTTTCCTCTGTTGTCAGTTGGGATTTCATTTACTTGCAACAAAATGAGATAAACGGTAACACTGTTTAGGAGTGTATCCATAAGTTGTCATAAATCCATTTTTACATACCTTGGTGCGTTTGCCATTGTGTTAGAATGGAATAGCTTACACTAAAAGCTTTCGGCTTTTCAGATGATGACCCAGGCCTGGATCTTTCTCTTTCAACAGGACTAACTTCCATTAGAGATTGGATGAAAATGTCCTGTTCTACTTTGGTTGTCATATTATGTAGTTTTGAAAATATTTCTATCATATCTCCCTCCGAAAAGCTTTGAAGGCAGTTGGACTTGCAGCTTGAAAACAATAAACAGGCTTAATAACAAGAGTATAATATTATGATGAATGTGTCAAAAAATATATATAGGCCTAGGCCTACCATATTTTGAGGTTATGTTACCGTCGGGCCAATTTGATGTAATGATTAGGTTATCGTTCAAGACCACTAGGCTAATTTAAAATAAAACTAGAAGTGAAGAGATGTATCAACCAAACATTGTATGCAAAAATAAACTATTGAACAAAACTATATATTTACCTGCAAACATTGGAGCCTGGATTTTTTGCAGGTACAGTTTTGGCCTTTCCAGTTTACATGCTCTTTGCCCTCTACCTTAGACTTTTTAATCACATTTCTTCTGTACTTTTCTTCATTCTTTACACCCTTCCTTCTTTTATTCGACTGTCCTTCTCTTCTGACTGAACTACTCATTTTATTTCAATGATGAGGCATTAAGTAATCAGTGAGACCGCACTAAATAATGTTATGAATAAAACAAAGCACTATGATCGTTGTTTGACGCGACTCCAGCTGACTGAACGTTAGTTATCGCGTCTGCCACGCGAGGCCGCTGACAGCCAGCTGGTTACTGCAGAAGGGGAACAAGGTCCAGGACTAGTTCCCTTTCTGCAGTAAATAGGTTATTCGAGACGTCGCCATTGCAAATAGCAATGCGCGGACATGTTTCCTTTCTGCTGTAAACGACGAGTCTTAAACCCTAACAACAACTTTGAAGGAAAAACGGAAAAACCCGTTAATTTGGGACTTGATGCCTTTTCTGCAGTTAGCGGTTCAACTGTAGAATGTATTTCATATATATGCAAGGAGAGGGGGAGGCAGGTAGCTGTAATCTATACAATGACCCTGGATGATGAGTTCGGTAGGAGATGTACCTGTGATATATCTATTCAGCGTCTCGAATATATCTCTGCCAAGCTCCTGCGGCCGATGGCACACCCTCAACTGCTAATATTCCCTTCACACCACTTATAGTTGTAATTATTAATTCTATTCAAAAAATAGTTTAATACAATTTATAATACGGGTTCTAATTGTTACTCGTACTACTGTCTTGGATCATAAATTGTTTGCTTAACTTATGTTAGTAATTCTCAAAAGATTATGCGGGTACAAAATGGAATAATTTTGTAATGGTCTATATACATTAGGTGCAAGGGATTACAACATTCTATGATGCCTAGATGCGTTATTTCAAAGCAAAGAAAAAAAATGTCCCAATTTCCATTTAGAACAAGCCGGAAATTTTGGATTGTGCATTAGCCTAATTTTACTGAATCCTATTGTGAAGATAGTAGTTTTCGTCAATATGTCGATTGTTAAATTACAAGCGTACCAATATGTTTTCATTTCCTGATTTAGAATGATGAATTCTGATCGTCTAACGTATGATATTCTTCTTAATTGAAAAACATTAATCAAAAGTGTAATATACAGGCTTTTTTAAATTTATCCAGTTTTAATTTTATCGCATAAAATGAAATAAAAATTTAAGACGTTTTGATAAAGTTTTTATGCTAAGGATTATATCCCAAATCAGGTAATCTGAATGCGGTCATTGAAGCTTCATTCCTAAATGGACAAGAATGAACTGATGGTTCATGGATGTTCAAAAAAGGAATTTGGCTGATCGTCGTCGAAGTCTATCATTCAACTTCTCTTTTGTTTGCCAGAGAATGTAAAACGTTCTTTTCCGTATCCTTGTATGTTGTCAGTCCAAAATGGAAATGACCTGTATCCTTGAAAATGCATTGAACCTCGGTGAAGCCGGTACACATTTAAGCGTACTCTTACCTTGTTTTAAAGACTATCCATCATCAATCAAAATACTATCAATGGCAATTTAGTTTTTATGAAAAATCCATTAATAGTAATACTCATGAATTAGTATTTTCAAGATTACCTACATGTGGGCTATGGCGATACTACCTTGTTCTAAAAACCATAAAAATACTATCAAAGACAATTTTATTTTTTCTGGAAGATCCATTAATAGTTAATACTAGAGAATTAGTACTATCAATATAATCTACAAGTGGCTATGGCGATACCTGACCATCGTCGTATCCCTAATGAAATCTGATCACCAACAAAAGATCGTAAAGTAGGATAAGGCAGTGTTATGTAAATATTTGCCCTTGGAGGAGACTTAGCCATATTCGTTGTATTGTTGTAAGCCTAGGCACCCTACTAGGTCCTTGTCCTGGATCTCGTTCATTTTGGGACAGTAAAAGGTACTGTTGTCATGTCACGTTGTTTTCTGAATTCAAACAGATTTCACTGAAAGGGTCACGATGCCAATCGTTGAGATTTTTAAAGTACGAGATCGGTGATAACTCAGCTGATAACGAGACTACTGAGAACAGGTGTTGAGGTCAAGGCCAGGA
>NW_025783176.1:0-30701 GCF_021130785.1 Homalodisca vitripennis | reverse complement strand
TATGTATTTATAGCAGACATAATAACGTGAACAGACTCGGAAACTTCTTGCGGGGGTGGTACAATAAAATAATAATTGTACAATAAAAAACGTTTGATTTTGGGTACGAGTCCAAAATTTTAATTATTTGTGACCAGAACGAAACAAATCCTCGATTAGTTACTGACCAACGTCTCCCTTGTACAACAAAAAGCACAAAGAGAGAATAATAAAGAACTTTATTGACAGAGGTTTTTCTATTCTACTTCTATTACTATAAACCTGGCAGGAACCGATCAAAAAGCCATCCTGCACAGAAGCAAACTCCAGACGAGATGGAATTCATTTCTTCCAAGAAAAATCATGATCACCTAATATGATTTGCTCTAGTGTACTACAAAAAAGAACAGTCACAATTCACAAAGAGAGATCCATTGGTGGGTACACAACTTTCATAATTAAACTAAATGCGAACATAGACTATAGTAAATATAATTGTAAATTGGAGAGTAAATTATAGCTTCAAGAAACAATTGGAAAAGTTATGCAACGCTAAAGTAAAAACCCAATAAAAAGTAAGAAACGAAATTGATTTTTAATATTTTGAACAGAAATTGATATACAAGTACGTTAAGGAGAGCCTCTTCAGTATCAACAGATGTACAAGACTAATGCCCGTATTTCATTTTAGGAACTATGACAAGATAGGAAAACATATACACAGTATGTATTTTCAGTTTATAAGAACAAGTAAATTGCTATAGGAAATTAATGTAAATATTTTTCTCTTTTTCCCAAATTTATTGTATGAAATATGGAATTAATCTATAAAAAGTAAGACTAATATTTAATGTCTAAATAAAAAAAAAAAAAAAAAAAAAAAAAAAAATTGTGTGTGTTGTTATATAAAAAAAAAAAAAAGGTATTAATTTTAGGAGACGTAGTATTATTGTATGAAAAAAAATTTAAATTACTATGAGCTATAAAACTTGTATCTGAGTATGTAAGTGTATGAATAAATAAAACTGTTTGCATTAAAAAACTTTGAAAAATTTTTTGGGTTATTGGTTTTATCCAAGGTTAGTAAATTATTCATTATAAGCGGTCCTTTATTTATGAAAGCTCAATAAATTATTTTGGAAATAATATGGGGTTAAAAATTAATAAAAGACGTTGGAATTCGATACGTTACAATTGAATTAAGAATTAGAGAAACTAAATTAATCCTAGATTAGTTATTAATCCTTTCCATTTAAAACAAAAAGTACAAAGAGAGAAAGTTAAAACTCCTCGACAGGGGTTTAGGTAACACCACCACCAACCACCATCCTTTAAATTTAAGAGAGCCTTCGCTAACCGAATTTTTAGAAAAGAAGAATTCTACGAATATGTCTACTACCTGCAAACCGAATCCAAAAACCATCCCAGATTGGAAACGAAAATGCATGCAACAAATAACTGACGAGAAATAGTAGGGAATTCAACCTAGCTCAAAAAAACTGGGTATCTGACCTTTAATGATTTGTATATTGAAAAATATTTTTCCAAATAGAACAGGTCCAAAAAATCACAAAGAGATATAAATTAGAACCTCTCTCAAACGCGATTTTTAGCACACCTCCACCATAAGACCACTCCTTAATTTTCCAAGGTCTTTTCGCCTAGCGAATTTTCAAGGTCACGAGCAGACAAGTGGAGGACGAAAGTAACTCCTATAGCTACAGTATTGAGCATCAACAAGAAACAAGATCTTGTTGACGACATGATAGATTTCACTAAGCTCAAAAAAATGAATGTTAACCTGTAATTATTTGTGTAATGATTCCAACGAAAAAGAACAGTTAAAATCAAAAAGATACATAATTAGACAACTCTTTCGGCCAATTTTTAGCACACCACCACCTACACCACTCCTTCATTTCAAAGGTCTTTGCACCCAATTTTCAAGATGAAGAAGTTACCGATAACTCTACAGCTCAAATTAGAAACAAACCCAAGACGACATGTTAGAATTCAGTAGCTTTCATAATTATATTTGGGGACAATAGACTATAAATCAGAGTAAATTATAACTTCCAGTACAATCCTTTAATTTCAAAGGCCTTTGCCACCAATTTCAAGATGAAGAAGTCGATGATAATTCTAACACCTGCAGACCAATCCAATACAAAACAAGGAAAATAAAGCACCTGACGAGATAATAGAATTCACTAGCTCAAAAAAAGATGATGACGTATGATGTGTCTACTGACTCCAGATAGAACAGTCAAGCACCATCGGTGGTACAAACTTTCATAATATAAAAGTTTTATTTGGGGATAATAGACTATTTATAATTCAGAGTAAAATATATCTTCGAGAATAAAAGGAAAGTATCAACAAAAAACTTAAAAATCTAACAAATAGTAAGGGACCAAATTTATTTTATTTGTGACAATAATTTTATACACAGTAATTTATACATGGCAACCAGACTTAATTCAATGTTTGATGTGTAATTTTTCACCCTTTGGTAATACATCTATGTATGTTTATTTAAACCTATGTATTTTTTCAGGTGTACCTTATGCTATGAGCAGGATTATCTTAATAGGCTTTTAGTGTCACAGACATAAGGACTATGTCCTTAAGTCATTAAAGAAATATTGCAGAATATAAAAACATAGGATGGTATCTATTTTAGTTTATTGTAAAAAGTACATTTTCATTAAATTTAAGTGTGACTTTTTTTAACTTTTTGCTAATGTAGATTTATTCTCAATATAAGCCAATTGAACTGAGTTATGTAAATACCCATATTTGTACGAAATTATTAAGTTTATTCACAATATAAATTTGAATTATGGTATGTTAAGTTATGGTAACATAAATCTTTATGTTTCTTTTAATTGGTTTAGTGTAAAGTTTATAAATATTTATCATATCAGACTTATACGGCAGGAATCGAACTTAAATGAAAACATATTATATAGAAAACGTTTTAAATTGGTTCAGTAAATATTTGAATAAATTTGAGAGATCTCAACGAACTTCTGATTGGCCTTATTTGAATTAATCCTCGGTCCTAATATTGCAAATTGAAAGGTAACATAAAAAGCAATGTAAAAATTGAATTACATATCCCTAGATGCAGTTACAGCTGCACAGTATAATTGATGCCAAAATTGATATAATATTGATGCCACCAACTTATAATTATCGATACACAATTCCCGCAATGTTTTACAATGTAATGTTAGGAAAACACTTTCGATTATCATAACTGACTGTCACATTTATAATTTCCCAGAAGTTCATTTATTGCTATAATTATGATTAAACAATGCAAGTGACTTATTAGAGCATCGTATGTTTTAAATTTGTCACGTATGTTTTTTAGTTCACTAATTGAAGAGCAGTTTAAACAATGATTCTGTCGTTATATTCGCTCTTTCCAGTATAAATTTTTATGGATCAAAATATTTTACGGACTACAATGGTTTATATTAAGCTAACAGTAAACCATAGGGTGAGCATTTCTAAGATGTTTTATATCAAATCATGGCGAACTTATATGAAAATATTTTTGTGTTCAGGACGTTTTAGAATTGGTACAATAAATATTATAAACATTTTAAGAGATCCCAGCGAATGGGTGTATTGCATAATAGTTATTTTAAATACTTAACCAAATTATTATAAAATTCTAAACCAACTCGTTGGTTGGTTTTAATTATATAATTATAATGTAGTTGTCATCTCTCATTTCTATCATAGCGAAAATGCTATTCATTAGTATGTTTATTAGATCCTCAGTATATATATATAGTGTTGGGACAATTTGAATTTTATTCCATATTATTAAACACACCCATTTTGATATATACCCTTATAATACTTCAAAAAAATAATGTATTTCCATTTGTTGATAAAGAAAGTTTTTAAAGATAAATGATAAGTATATAAATATAAATATCACTAACATGTTACTCAAGAATCAAATATTTATGATATACCACAATGTAGTAATTATTAACGCCATCTGCCTCTGTGCTTATGTATAAAAGTATTACCTAATCCGCCAACCCGCTTTCCCGAAGCGTTAGTGGAGCGTAATCATCCAGTTTCAGGTGCGGTAATGTCAGTGGTTAACAGATATGTCTATAACAGAATAATCCCATCAACGTTGTATCGACAGGTGGTTGTTATGACGTTGTAACAATTCGTCTAGAACTCTACGAGCCACGTAATGTGAGTCTACAGTGCGATGACTATTGGATACGCTACTTTGTAAAGATGTGACATTTCACAATCAAGTTGACGGACAATAGTACAGCCCGAATTATTTAGCAAGAAAACGCTTGGCGGGGAGACGACACAGCCCACTCTCCCACAAATAGCTTAACCCCTCCCACGACTCAAGCAAGTACAGATCGCTCCCACATCCACAAGCCACTGACAATACAATCGTCGTCTCAGGTCGTGACAGCATTACTTCTGGTCTGAACTGTTCCAAGTGTTTCCGTATGCACTGGAAAGGGAAGGGTAGCTCGTGCGCATGCGCTGGACGCACTGAGCCAGATGGTTCGGTCTGTACACATGGTGGTAGTTTTAGCCATGCAAACAGTTTATCTAGATACCTACGTAATGTGTGTATACGGTGCGATGACTATCAGACAGGCTGATTGTGAGATTGTACAGATTCTGCGTCTCACAGTCCAGTTGACGGGCTAGTTGTACACTTCCTGAGTCCACTCCGATGATGAACTCTTCTCTGGGGTCTCCGGCTGAACGAAAACAAAAAACAAATTTTTAATAAGAACAAAATACCTGTCAAAAGTTTACCTTTTTAACAAAAATAGTTTTGTTACAATCTACTTGTATATAAAATTATTTATATAACTCGCCCTAAATATATTACAATGTTACCTTTCTTATTTGTTTTTCCTTTTACAGCAATACACTGACATATACATAAAGAATGAAGGAGTTTATTAGTTCTACTCAAAAAGCGACAGTTTATATGCCAAAAAGACATGCTAATCGAGTGAGAAATAAAAATATGAGTGATTGAATATAAAGTCATGCTATAATAGAAACGGTTTTTTTTCTTCTGTTGAAAACGTCACAAGCCTAACAGAAGTCGGATTCTTTAACAATTTTTATTTATTACTTTGAATCTTTTATTTTAGAATAATTTATTATTTTTTTTTAATAATAATTAATACACGATATTACTGCGTTATTGATAAGAAAAATATTTGTTTCCTAGGAGGTAAAGCTTTACATCACAATTATTAACTCAACAAAACAAAATTTATACGTTGAGGCATAAGAAGATAATAAATAATGCAGCATCAAACATTACAAAAAACCAACTCTGAGGTACATTGTATACACCGATGAAGATTTTGAGAAGCTAAAAGAACTCAAAATATTTCTAGACTATGTTTTACCAAAAAACACGGTATAGTAAAAAGTATTTGTAGTAGCGCGTGATAGAAAACGAAGCCTGAGAAAATATTGGGATTTTTTTGTCTAAGGAACATAGAGATCAAAATTTGTTTTTATTCTGACCCTGTTACAACTTCAAAAAGGAAATATTGCAACAGTTTTGGTAATTGTGAGTTATATCATTTGTAATTCAATACCACTCATAATATAAGGTCTTCAAGCTACTTTATAAGTCACTGGTATTAAGTACAAACTTTAAATTTGTAATGAACGTAAATTACGTCTTTTAGTTTATAGTGAACTTGGAAAAGTCTATAAAGTATATAAAAGTCATATTAAAATAACGACAAACATTAGAAATACTAACCAATGAAAATCAACTAGTAGAAAAATATAAAACAGGAACAACGACCGAAACAATATGATCGATATTACAATGAAAACATAATGTTTTTCTAATTAAAGAAAATATATGGTCAGATTATTTATTGTAATTACTAATTAAATACGTAATGTTTTTTTATTTAGAAACTTAAGTAAAGTATTCATAGTATAAGACGCGCATGTTTTTAGAAATGTACGAAATGTGATTGACAGGCAGAGGGCGCATTCCTACTGCCAGTCTACTCGTGAGCTCCGTACAGTAGCTAGTACCGATTGTATAACAAAGAGAAGTACGGAAGAAGCTCTGGGGAGAAGAAGGTCTATTAATATTAATTTTTCGTTGATACTTGTAGTTTTTGCAGTTCATTTCGGAGTCAGGAAGTGATACTATTCCGAACTAAAATCAATAACGATTACATTGGGATGGATCCCCTATTGTACCTCACTCGGTTGGTTAGCTATTTTTGGTAATGGTTACTTCCGGTATGGATAAGTGTATATTACTTAGTAAGCCAAACATGCTGATGAGCACAAAACAAACAAAAGTGAAGAGTGTTATGATCTTAATTGGGTAAAAATAGGCCTTTCCTTCGAAGAAAATTTAAATATGTTAAAATTAAAAATTATCAAACAAGCTCATCAGGTAATGTTAAAATCAAAATACCAATTCGTTTAAATTAAAGATAAAAGTAACTTTTGATAAATTCGTTCTGCTATTAAATATATAACCGCTGGGTCTTTTAATTTTTAGTTGCGTGTTAACTTTTTATGGTTATTATCTTATTTTGTTGGGTGTATTGTTCTTTTACACTCAATAATTAATTAACTAATTTTGCTTCTTAAAGATGTGGGCATGGAATCCTACGAAATATAAAAGCTTTTTATCTTTGATTTGAATTTCAATAAGTGAAATACTATATATATATATATATATATATATATATATATATATATATATATATATATATATATGTTTAGAACCTCAGCACTTGCTGGTCCAGGAGCGTAAATCGTGCGTACCTTGTTGGTCATCGCGCGCCTCATGCTGGTCCGGGCCTTGAACGTGTTGGTCCGGACCCGCAAGTTACGAGGCTCTGTATAGAGCGTGTAACATCCTGGACCAAGAAGTGCTGCTTGCCTGTAAAGTTCATTTGATTGTACAGTAGCTCGCCTAGCGTGAGTATAACGAACTAAATACTCGAATGAGGGGAAATCCCCCACCATTCTCGGACCAAGATTTGCCGGGTTTCTGTACAGGGCATACTGTCGAACATTGAATAAAGTGTTTTTTCAAATCAAATCAAATCAGTCTTTATTTGCCTTTTAACAGCATACAATATTGTATAGAAGCAGTCTGTATTAGCCAATGTATTAGCCTATCTACTCATTCACACACAATTATACATACAAAACGTTCCTCATCCAGACAAACATGCAATGGCTAATCGGATCCTGTTAAAACGTGTTTCGATTTTAATTGTCTATTTACGGGCGGATTTCCATGAACTCACATACCGTGTCAAAAGCACCTGACACCAATAGGCATTGAAGACGAGATTTAAATTTTTTGGTACTGCCAATGTTTTAAGATCCTCAGAGAGCCTATTAATCAACCTAACACCAGCCTGCGATGGCAAATTATGAGACGCCACCGTTTCGATGTGGTTGACTGCGATAGTTGTCCCTGCCTCTTGTCTCATACTGGTGAATGTTCCTTCCCTGAGCCAATGTGCTCTTTGATTTACAGAACACAGCCACCTCGAAGATGTAGAGGCAGGACAAGGTCAGTAAACCAAGCTCCCTGAAGGCATCCCTGCACGACTCTCTTCTCTTTAATTTTGAAATGATTCGTACACAGTTTGTTGTTTGCACAGCTGCCCCAGAGTCTTACTCCATATGCAAGGTGCGGATAAACAAGGGCAAAATAAGCCATTCTCAGGATGTCGTGAGAACGTTGTTTTGCCAGATTCCGCAAAACATACAAACCTGAAGTTACTCTGGAACAAAACACTTTCAACATGATTGTCCCAGGTCAAACCTAGATCTAGGTACATCCCTAGGAATTTGATGGAGTCAGATTCCTCTAAGAGTTTGTCATCTACCAGGACAGCAGGTCGTGCACTACCTTCACGCTGTCTCAGACAAAAATCAATTGTGTTTGATTTTGAGCTGTTTGTTTTCAAATTGATTTCCGAAAAAATTGGATGCACGAATTCACTGTGACAAATAAGTTAATTTCAAGCTTCTGCAAAGAATTTGCAGTAACGCAGAGAGTCGTATCGTCAGCATATTGAATCACCTTTCCATTCTGGACCGATGAGTTTTAAATTGTTAACGTAAATAGTAAAAAGCACTGGCGCATGGATCGATCCATGAGGGACGCCATTTGCCATTTTCAATTTTTCCTGACATGGCATTTGAGATCTGCACGCACTGGTCTCTATCCTTATGTAGGACGAGATCCAACTGTGTGGTAGACCCCGTAATCTTCACGTCGGTAACTGATGCATCAGTTCCAAAAAGCCTTAGAAAGATCGAGAAATATGCTGAGCACCTTATCCCGTCTCTCAAAACCATCGACAACAATATCCACAAGACTTGAAACCGCATCAATTGTTGATTTGTTTTTATGGAAGCCGAATTTTTCAGGACACATTATGTCGAATCTTTCCATAGTTGTTGTTCATTCAAAAATGCCTTTTCAAAGATTTTGCTGAAAATTGGCAAGATTGCGATTGGGCGGTAATTTTTGGTTTGATGAGGATCTCCTTTCTTAAAAAGTCGGGGCAATTTTTGCTGTTTTCAAATCATCCAGGTAAACTCCAGATAGAAATGAGGAGTTTACTACTTTTTTGGTGGAGTCAAGATACGCTTGGAGCATTTTTTGACTAGCCACGTGGACATACCACTGTTGTTACAAGATTTCTTTTAATTTATTTTTTGCACAATACCAGCCATCTCAGCCTCATCGACAGGGGTCAAGATCATAGACGATACCGGTTCTCTACCAAGGTTGCGGGAGAGGGTTTCAGTGAAGCACACATCACACGAACCAACTCAGGCAAAATACTTGTTAAATTTGTCAGCAATTTTTTGAGGATCATCTATAAGTTGGTTTTCAACGAGTAGTAAACATTGTTTTGATTTTTGTATTGGATGTTCTCGTTTTACGGATTAATTTTCCATGCTGTTTTTGAAAAGTTCTCGGTATTCTTTAATAGTTTTGTTTAATTCATAGGCTTTAGCATCTTTTATAACTTTCTTATATATTCTTCTATAATTTTTGAAAAATCTCTGAAAATTTTCGTTGTTTGTATTAATAAAAATTGAGTGATAAAATTTGAGAGTTTTTTCACGAGATGTGAGAATACCTTGTGTAACCCAAGTATTCTTATGTCGCTTACTGCGTACTTCAAATTTTCTGTAAGGACATGAAATATTTAAATAATAGAGAAAGCGTTCATTAAAAGCAGTTGTAAAACTTTATTTGGACACTGAATGTTATTTAAAAAATTCGCTTAAGGTGATAAATTAACTCGTTAAATATTTTGAGGGTTTAGAGCTCTTTGGACCGTATTTTCTGCAAGCCTAGTCACCGGATCAAGTCCATTAATCAATCTCCTGAGCGAAGTGATCAGAGATGGCAGGATTGAACACGACAACGTCAACTTTCGGGATGTTGGTGATAACGTTGTCGATGGTTGTACTCGTCGTGGCACATACTCGTGTAGGAGAGTTAACTGACCAATTTAGACCAAAAGATTAAAAAATATCACGCAGCCGCCGAGTGTGGGGGTCGGGGTAGTCCAGTGCGTTTATATTTAAATCGCCAATTAAGAGAAATAGTTGATTGTTTGAAAACAAAAATTAGTTTCTGGTTTTCCAAAAAAGGATGAAATAAAACCTCGGTTGTTGTTTGGACGGTATATTTCAACAATATTAACTTTTTCGGATGAATTTAAATTTATATTAATACCAGCAGCCTCAAAATAAAATTCTAGAGTATGAATTACTTAATTTTTTTCAAATTTCAAGGGGATTTATACAAAGATTGCCACACCACCTCCCTTAAAATTGGAACGAAGGAAAATATGTGCCAATTCATAATTTTGTGTTTTTTAAAATGCTGATCGGTTGTAAAACAGTGTTCCGATATTACAATAATATCAGGTTTTCGCTCATCTCACATGAGGTCCAACTCTTCTAACTTATTGGTAGCGGATTGAGCATTTAGGTGAATAATTTTGAATTTCGAAATTTTATGAAAATTTTTAGTGGTTTCTGAAAACTTGTTCTGAATAAATAACGGGATCTGATACTCCTCTCTCGTTTTACATTCGTCATAGGCTCTTCGTTTTTTTTTTTTTTTTTGACAGGAAAGCGTAATATTGTTTTCGTCAGGTTTTACAGGCGAAGTAGCTTTGATGAAGTGTCATGCTGCATGAGACGGTTCTGGGCAGGACTGGCGAGCGACTCACAGGTATCAGCAGCAGCAGGTGAGGCAGCGGGCACTAGGCAGTGTTAGAGACAACTCAGGCGCAACAGGCGGTCCGACAGCAGCAACCAAGCCCTCCACTATCATTTCGACCAGCAGCTCTTTACCAGGCAATTGAAGATGCACGCCATCCGTGTGAACCAATTTCTTCCGATATCATTGATATCGAGGAGCTTGAGGTTTGAGTGTCTCACGCATAGCTCCTCTATGTAGTAATTGGCGAGAATGGGTCCGTTGGTTCACAGGATGGAGTTTGGCCCCAGGCTTACATATGTCAGTCACTTTGGCAGCCGATGAGACGCGGCGTTGCACAATGCGGGCCAGGTAACGGGTATTACTGTCACCTCACCCTCAAACACAACATTCCTGAAGGAAAGCACCAGGAGAAGACTTTGGAGGCGGGTGTTGGCCGGATGGTTTACTATTGTTGCAGGTTATTGTACGGGGATATTTTTGTTGAGCTGCATTAGTGGTTGCGATGGTTTTGAGAATGGGTGGTTTTTCGTTTGTATTTCGAGAGGTTCAAATCTATCGCTGGTCGTAATAGGAACATATTTTTTATTTTAACAGACAATCCAATCACCCGTCTCGCCTGAGAGTAGCCACAGGAACACCCCTGGACCTCCCTCTCGGCCCGTAGACATTCAATCTCTGCCTCGAGTACCTGAATGCACTCTCAGAGGCACTATGTTGGGTATGACCAGTAGCGTGTTGCCAGGAGTCCCTGATGGAATTAGAGGAGGTTTTCAGATATATAAATGGCCGTCTGTACTTTATAACAGACAGTCACGTTCTGGAGTACGACGAGTTTACAGGAGTGGTTACAAGATCCGAGGCGGATATCTTTGACGTACTGCAGATCACATGTGTTAGGGAGACCCTGCTCAGGCAACTCTATAACGTATTACGGTATATAAGGGAATAAAATGGGAAAGCACAAAGTAAAGCGAAACAGATTGAAACGAACCGTCAAGCGAGGAAGAGGTCTGGTTTCGAGCGCTTTGCAAAACGCCGGATCGGTCGCTGGAAATCTTTTGAACCGTGCAATTGACGCTCTACCTGTCGAACGAACTCCATTTACCTGGTGGGTACCGATACTGTGGTCCAGGTACGAAATTAGGGGTGAGAGATTGGCAAGGGGTGGTGATAAGGGTATAAATCCCTTGGACGAATATTGTAAAATTCACGATATAGCGTACTCAAAATACAGGGATTTTTCCGAACACCGAAGCGAAGCCGACAAAGAATTGGCCAAAAGAGCCTGGGAAAGAGTCAAATCGGCAGACGCAAGTATTGGGGAAAGAGCCGCAGCCTTAGCTGTAACAGGAGCCATGAAGACCAAAACAGCCCTCGGTGGAGGGAAGAGGCGGAAGAGCAAGCGAGGGAAGCCCAAACGTAAAGGTCAGGGTATGTACCTCAAGCCGTATCCAAAGAGAGGCGGTGGGGTAAGAAAGAAGAGGAGGTGTTTGCAATAAAAAAAAACGTTCGATACCAATAAAGCCGTTATCAAATTACGAGCTAGTACACTACGCGAAACTACTTAATATTCCGAATTTCCGTGGAGTCTATATGAGAGACGCTCTACCCAAACGCCCGCGATCGTATGAATCGGCCATAATTAATCTGGATAACTCGACCGGTGAAGGTACACATTGGGTGTGTTACAGGAAGATAGGTGACAGGGTATACTACTTTGACAGTTTTGGTAACTTAAGACCACCAATAGAGCTTATATCATACCTAGGACCAGACGTTAACGTACGGTATAATTACGAGAGAAGACAGAGTGAGGGCTCAGTAGTCTGCGGGACACTTGTGTTTAAAGTTTCTCAGCAGTAATGTTTTCACTTAGCGGTCCTGCTCCACAGGTATCATGCGAGGTATTTCCTCCAATGGACGTGAGCGATGGTGATTACGAAATTGGTCTAGTTGACCTCTCCACATACTATACGATTCCAAATATTGAAACGGGAATAAACGATATGTTTTATTACGGTGACAATAAACAAATCAAGATAGCAGAGGGGTCGTACGAAATTGAAAATATCGAAGAATACATCAAATCCCATTTAGGCGCGGATGTGACATTTAGTCTGAAAGGAAACAATAATACGCTAAAATCCGAAATCAACTTGTAATAAAATCATACACTTTGACAGAGAACAGACAATCGCTCCCCTACTAGGGTTCAGTAAAAAACCACTTGAGCCAGGCAGGGTACACACATCCGATGTCCCCATAAACATAATGAATGTAAATACTATACGCGTTGAATGCAATATCGCACGAGGATCCTTTCAAAACGGTGTAGAGGGGACACGTGCTGCATGAGTTCTACCCTGAAGTGGCCCCAGGCTATAAAATAGTTGAGAAACCCGCCAATGTAATCTATTTACCGGTGAACGTTCGTAGAGTGAACAACATTTCCGTAACACTCAAGGACCAGGACGGCAGATTGATTAATTTCCGTAACGAGATAGTCTCACTACGCTTGCATATAAGAAAACAATAATGGGTCTAGTATTTAGAGAGTTGCCGAGCCACACACTGGTCAGTAATCACCGAAAGGTGGCAGCGTTAACATCAAAGAACATAAAGTTTCTAAAGTCTCTAGGCTTTAAGTATGGCGCTTCTATCGATAGAGTCCGGAGCAATGTACGATGAAGTCGTAACGGGGTGGGAATTTCATACCCATAAACCGTACGCCTCGTCTACGTTTAAGAATAACGATGAAATCAGAATACCGATTAGTCCAGCAAGACATAATCACAGCACCGTTCGAAAGCTTCATACATGTTAAAGGGACGCTGCAGGCTAAAAAAGCTGACGGCAGTGCTTGCAATGTAAATCTAGTGAACAACTCGATGGCACATTTATTTGATGAGATTCGTTACGAGTTGAACGGTCAAGTAATCGATAAAACACGCAGTGTCGGCATAACTACGACGATCAAAGGACTGGTATCTTTTAAGGAAAATGAAAAAATGAGTCTGGCTAACGGAGGGTGGCTCGGGGCGAATAATTCCGCAGACGCTGTTAAAGAGTTCAATTACGCCGTTCCCGTTAGGACATTGATGGGATTTTTCGAAGATTACAAAAAGGTAGTGGTTAACAGTAAACAAGAGTTGGTTCTTCTGAGAGCCTCCTCTGATAACAATGCTGTAATTTCAGCTGACGCTGCTACTGTTGATCTTGATATAACTGACTTGTACTGGAGGGTTCCTTACATTACAATATCAGACAGCCACAGGTTAAAGCTGTTGCGTATGGTCGAGAAAGATACACTGATTCACCTTCCGTTTCGATCATGGGAAATTCACGAGTACCCCAGTTTGCCGTTGACAACACGTCATAGTTGGGACAATAAAAAACGAGTACCCAAATTGAAAAACCTCGTTACGTGATTTTAGGTTTCCAGACTGGAAGGAAGAACAATTTGAAAAAAGACGCTTCCAGCTTTGATCACTGCGATCTACTCAATATCAAACTGTTTCTGAATTCACAGTACTTCCCGTACGATAACATCCATGGTGATCTACGCATTTTCTACGACATGTTTACCAGATTCCAGAGCTCATACTACCAGATACAAGGTGCCCCTACAGTTGATTTCAACACGTTTAAAAGTAACGTACCTCTCTATGTTATTGACTGCTCCAAGCAGAATGATTCAATAAAAACTGGCCCCGTAGACGTGCGTCTGGAGTTTGAGACTAAAAACGCTATTGCTGCAAACACTGCGGCTTACTGCTTAGTACTATATGACTCACACCTGGCATACACTCTGCTCACGGGTAACGTTAAGCGGGTGGTGTAGGAGCGGTGGTGGGGTAAACCCTTATAAATAGCTGAATTTTGTACGTGTGTCTCATTCTGTGTCATGGAGAAGCTAAACAGTTTTCTAAACGAGCCTGACTCGGTCGAGGCGACTCGATACTTAACATTAAAGAACGAACTACTCTACAAGGTCGAGGGCATGCGAAGACTCTTTGCTCGCTTTAGACCTACAGTTAGAGTGCCCAGTGACTCTTATAGATACGGTCATTTCAAGGAATGCGCGTGGGCACGGCCCGACGCTACGTCAGGTCCTGACACTTGTCAGTGTCACTATATGGATTCATACATTAGGGGTTCGATTACGATTTTGGATCAGTTAGCTGAAATGAACGATCCGTTTCTTTCGAGATTACAGTTTCTACTTGAACCCTTCCGTGATACCGCAACACAGGGGCTGTATTGTTAGGGTGGGGGTAATTGTTAGGGTGGGGGTAATTGTTAGGGTGGGGTAATTGTATAAATTGAGCGACTCCTACGCCGACGTACATTACCTACCCAGTGTTGAACGCTTTCGCAACGATGGCGCTATACATTTTCAGTTATAAGGAAGGAGAAGAGAGGAAATTATTGGGATACTTCGACTGTACTGATTATACATCCTATGCCGACTTTTACGATGTTAAGGACTTTAACAGGATTGAGGTTTGTTTTGAGGTAGTCGATGAGCCCGAGGAATACGACACGGATGATGAAGATAATCCTATTAAACAGGCTCTAAATAGGTATAGAGAGGGTATAAAAGCCGGAGTGTACACTTCCTTGTGGAAGGACGGAGAAATGAAAACATGTAAATACCTCGACTGTACTAATTTCACACCTAATAGTGAGTTTTATGATGTGACGGGTTTTGACAGGATTAGGGTTAGGTTTTGCAGAGAGGATGATGTGAAGCTGAAAGGGTATAAAAAGGGTATTAAAGCGTATGTACACGCTTCCTTGTGGAAGGACGGAAAATTTAAAGCGTTTAAAACCATCAACTGTGCTAATTTAACATCCCATGGCGACGCCTGGGATGTGAGGGACTGTGACAAAATTGATGTCTCTTTTCACATAGTTCCTTTCACATACGAATGGGAGGAGGAAGTGGAGGGGGAAGAACCACCTGCTAAAAAATCTCATTGGTCAGAATAAGCGCGTCTCTGATTGGTCGAAATGCTCCTGTCTAAAAGTAAAATTTGAGAATTTACGTCAGACGTTGAGATGGAGTCGCAGACTATGGACGTGGAACCCACGCGGATTCCAAAACGTAAAGAGCGTATCAATGCGTTAACCGGGGTTTTTCTTAGATCTGTCTACTTTTTGGATAGTGATCTTTCAAAATGCGTAATTGTAGGGTTTGTTAAGAATCGGGGTGACTCTCTCGGGGTTCTCTTTAAGGGTAAAAAGGGATGCGTTTATTGGTCACACGATGTGTTCAATCAAATCACTCCTCATTTCAATTCCATAACCCTGGCTCTGGAGAATAAAACCAAATTTTATATTAAATCGGACACGGAGGAGGATATCAAGGTCACAAATGTTTTCGGTCGTATGCACGTGTTTCTCTTTGACGGGGAGCATACTTTAACGCTTAACGAGGCCGAATGGACTCAGTTTACAAACAGCCTTCCTCTGATGTACATTGCTCTCAGAGACAATTTTATTATCGAAGAGTCTGTACGGTTTACCATTCACGCACTAGCATCAGGGTTGGTAGAGGAGGACGTATTTGCAAAAGCAGATAGTCAGGGACTCCTCTGCTCCACAGCTCATAAATTAGCTCTTGAAGTGGCCTTGTACAAACGTTGGCCCAATGGATGTGGCAGTAGTTGAATTTCACGCATTTCAAGGCAATAAAAGACCCTTTATTCTTAAAGAGCTCGCGATCGTGGGAAACTCTTTTCAATGTCAAATTATATTTAAACCACCTTTTCCTAGAGAACGGTTGAGCGCCAAAAATCGTACAACAGCTCGCTGGCTTGAAGATAACTACCATAAGATTTCTTGGGAGGAGGGTGATTATCCCTACAGAGCTAATGTACTTCGCACTCTATGCAAACCCTTTGCCGTGATTTACACGCGTGGGTTGGAGAAGGCAGAGTTCTTGAGAAAGTTTCACGGTGATGTCCGTGAACTGGACGATATAGTGTGCGAGGAGGCCGGCAATCCGTGTAGCTGTAAAACAACACACAGGTTTGCTTGCTCGTTGCCACAACATACGTCAACCGAGGATCCCAATGTGAAATGCGCAATGATTGCAGCAAAGTGCCGTTTCGAGATCCTTAACAAACAGCTGCACAATACCAACGCTTATTAGTATCGGCGAGTGATTAGTAAAGGGGCGGAGGGGTTCGGCATTTAGTTGAGAATCCCGACGTGTTGGCTTGAAAGGACTCGCCGACGGGTCACATTGAAAGGCTTCACCGAGTAAAGTGACTTTTAACTGTAGGTTAGATACGAAAAATTCTAGAGCGGGGTGAATGATTGGTAAGCTCCTAAGGCTGGCGTAAAACCTGTAAGTCCTGGGGCTCTTTACTGCTCTTACGGCAGGCCTAAACTCCGTAAGACCGGGAGCAGTTGTGTGTGTGTGTGTGTGACAGATACCTCTATGGCAGGCCTAAAACTCCGTAAGTCCAGGGGTATGTACCTCGCTCTAGATGCTGTAAAAAATAAAAAAATATAAAAAATGTAAAATTCTCCGGTAAGTTTTTGAGTCACATTGAAAGGCTTCACCGAGTAAAGTGGCTATTGAAACTTACAGGAGACAAAAATATGTTGAGGAGCGATACATTGTAATGGAGTGAATCGCTATCGTGTACAGCGGTGGTTGGGGCTGTACACAAATACTGGTCACATTGAAAGGCTTCACCGAGTAAAGTGATTAGTAAAGTGAAAGAGTGAGAATAGGCCTACTGGGGAAACTCACTATAATCAAAAACGCACTGGGACCCCTACGGCCTAGCCATTCTGGCTTACCGTGGTGTGGAAACGTGGGTCACAAATTGCAGTTAATGCGGTGCAAGTGCGAGTCTCGGTGGGGGAGAGGCGTCCGCGTATAAAAGCGCGGTGCATCGGCTGCAGCTGCACTTGCTGTGATAGCTTTGCTATGTCTGTGGCAACTAGTTTTTAAACCGTTTTCGCCATGTTGCTGTTGGTGGTGGCTGGCAACGATCTCGAGGTAATTATTGTTTTGATTATTTATTGTTCTATCGAGTTGTCCCTCAACACTGTTTCTAACTTGTAAAGTGTTTTTTAGGAACAACCATCCACTTCAAACGGTTTGCGTAGGAGTCAAACCGATCCCTGTGCCCGGGGCTATCCGGGATCGATACTTTACTACGGATAGCGGGTCTATAGTCCATCTGAATATGGTTAGCTCACATTTCAATACTCTAATTTTTACTCCTTAGGTGTGTGGCAGCTTTTCTAACTTTATTTTTCTCTTTTTCAGAATAATGGTGATGATCGGGCTACACTTCCTGTCCTTCAGCGTGAGGTGACCAGGGTCAGTACACTATTGTTACCGTTGTATTGTACTAATTACGCATTACTGCAGTCCCTATAATCGAACTCTATTTCAGAACGAGTACGAGGCTCAGATCCAGAGGATGTTCAGGTCTGGGCAATGGGTGACCACTCGACGCGGCCGACTGCATGTCATAAGCGCCGGTATTGAAGAGGTGATTACCATTATCCTATTTTCCATTCGTGCAGTATTCGTGTCTGCTAAGTCCCGCAACCGGTGGCGGGACCCGCCATGTATTAATTCACTTGTGCTTTAGGATGAGTCTCAACCATCGACTCTCGGGTGGACCGGTGATGCTAACCCAAACATCACTCTCCCCTCTGACATCTCTGAGGAGAGTCTAATCGCTGCTGCCGATAGGGCTATAGCCGAGGCGTCGACTTTTCCCGACGAGGCGACTCAAAGGGTGGTGATGGAGGAATCTAATTCCAGCTCAGATGAGGCGATTTCGGTTAGTATATAGGGCATTCATATTATATTGCAGGTTTCGCTCTGTTTACAGAATCAAAAAATGGATATTTCTTGTTGACAGTTGAGTACTTCTTGGGACTTCCGACGCAACCCCTCGACCCGGAGACAGTCCTCTGAGGATCTCTCTCAGTTCTATCGGAGGTTGAATCAGTCTACTCCACCAACAGTCTCGCCCATCAGTAGTGGCTCCTTCCACTCTGGTTTCTCCCCCCGACCCCCACCTCACAGGAGTCCCTCATATCCATGGAAGTGGCTGCCGGCTCGCCACCCCTCCTCTCACCATCTGCAGTACGTTTCATTCCCTACATTATCCATGCCACTACGTAGTGTTTCATCTGTTTAATTCGTTACCTATGTTACAGGACATAGATCCCCAATGGGAGGCAATGAGGGCGGTGTCAAGGTCCCTGAGTATAGTCGCTCAGGTGCAGGGCATCAGTGAGGGGGCCGTCTACGACACCGAACGGTGGATGGTGCGGAGACCCGAGGAGGAGGAGTTCCGTGCCGCCGCTCCAGCCGCTTGGGAGGAAACCCGCGAACGGTGGATGGTGCGGAGACCCGAGGAGGAGTTCCGTGCCGTCGCTCCAGCCGCTTGGGAGGAAATCCGTAGCATCCTCGCGGATTTCCTATACGAGACAGCTACCCGCATGGAGGAGGACTCCCGACGTAGAAACACCGCTGTGCCGTCCAACGGATCAACCCCTGCCACTCAACCCCGCGAAGTGTCCTGCCCCGTTTTGCTTTGCGAATCTACCAACAATCGCTCTTCGACTGTGTGGGCATACACTCTGCCGTCCATGCTCCAACAGAGTGGGGGATAGATGCCCCACGTGCCGTGAGCTGATTGTGGGAAGATTCACAATATATCTCCCCAGGTAGATCTCTCTCTACCTCTATCTTAATTATTCAATTGGCTTCACATTCAAAATTTATATTCCAAATTCCAAAGGGACGGGACATTATCCAGTCGTAGGATGTCTACCAGTTCTCTGGACCGATTCTTATACTGGATAATGTTTAACCTGGGTACTATACGTAGTGCGGATGTTCCGAAACCACATCCAGGCCCACATCGACTCACCGCATCACACAATAAGGTACGATTCGTCTTTATTTCTCTTGTTTAGTTTACTTTCCCGCCCTTTTTACATTTGAGGTTATGTTCCCCTGTTCCCGCCAATTTCACAATTGAGGTTATGTTCTACTGTTCCCGCCAACTGGGCGCAGCCATATTGAATACGCGGGAAACCAAGAAAGTGAGGTTAGGTTCCCCTGTTCCCGCCAATTTCACAATTGAGGTTATGTTCTACTGTTCCCGCCAACTGGGCGCAGCCATATTGAATACGCGGGAAACCAAGAAAGTGAGGTTAGGTTCCCCTGTTCCCGCCAATTCATCATGGGCGCAGCCATATTGGAATTCCCTCCGTCCCTCGTTTTCTTCTCCCTCACCGGACCCAACAAATCACCGATTTTACCGAAAAACACAGATTTTCACACCCAAATTCACCGATTTTACAGAAAAACACAGGTTTTGACACCCCAAATCACCCCAAAACACTAGGATAAGAGTGTGAGCAGGGAATTTCTCCCGCACATGAGGGAATTTCTCCCACACCACTATTTTTTGATCACGTGATACATGGGCGCCGCCATCTTGGATCACGTGACCCCCTCTCGACCAATCAGAGCGCGGGGCTCGATGCGGGCGAGGTCTACTGATGTAGATGTTTAAAATTTTAAAATAAAAATACTTTGAAGAGTACTTTAAAGTTTATAATGTTTCTGGCAAAATAAAACTGTTATTTGATCTATTTCAATGCAAATCCTTTCGCTGATTTGCTGGCCACACAACTACCCAGCAATAATTGAGACGCTTAAGGCATAATATTCTCCGCGTGTAAACCAGCACTGTCAATTAACTTTTATGTTAAATTCACTACAGAAACGCGACCCATTAAGAAATTTTAAAAAAAGTAATAAGACAAAAATGCACGGCATAGATAAATATTACTTACATTAAAACATGCGCATTACCATATCTATTTATAATTGTAAATATAGAAATAGTTTAAACTGAAAATATTTTAATACGTATGATTTAGAAAATGTCATTCTATTGAAATATATGTTTAATATTATGAAATACAATAAATGTCTGTGGGTAATAAGGAGGCCACAGATCAGATGCAACAGCAATTTATGTTTTAATATTAATGATTATCCAAGATATTCTGGTACTTTCACCTAAGGTAATATTATTGATTACCTTAAAATGAAATAAAATATGTGAAATGAATGCTTTACAAACTTGGAGTTTTACAAACGAAAGGCAAGTACAGGTCTTTTAAATATATTACAATCAAAATGCAGATGCAGGTCCCTTCCCCTCTTTCTCCCACCACCAACCACACGACCCGCGGATCAACATGTACCGCTTAATTGTACGGTGTATAAAAAGGACCAACATGGACCGCTCATTACACGCGGACCAGCATGTGGACAAAAGTTTTTATATATTAAAAAATATTAGCATACATTTATCAAGCAAGTTATAAAACATAAATGTATGCTGAGAACAAATTCATAACACGGTTATATGAAGGTTTAAATAGGGGGCTTGATGGACCTGCATGGGTCGCTGTATAACACAGGACCATCAAGCGCCTTGTTTTCCGTAAATATATATATATATATATATATATTGGCTTCACTAACGCTCAGCCACTAAGTTTGTTGTTTTAAGAGATTTTTTGTGTAAATAGATATGATAAACTATGTAGCCATACATTCACACTTACTGTATATCCATTACACACTCACCTACTATGGAGAACCAGATGATGGTGCCGTCTAGTACAGGGGGTTGCACAACAGCCACCAGATAACCTTCAGGGTCCAGTTCCGTGACGCGGGTGAAGTGAGGGTTCGGTGCACTGAGGGTTGAGGGTCGACCGTCACCCCCAGGCCCCACAACGTGCACGCTCACCCTCACAGTAGAGCGACGCTGGGGCGATCCTTGGTCCGAGGCCCGCACCTGCAACATGAACACGAAATATTATCTGATGTAGGAGTACGCCAACACACCACGTGTCGCCTTACAGACCTTATCGCCGGTAGTTCAACATCTCTACAGAAGGAATGTAGATAAATAAGAGAAATGATAGTTAACCTCATCACTTATAATGAAAGATTATCTCTTCAGACGTGCCAGAGGAGAAGTGGAAGAAATTAATTAGTATTTAGAGATTCAAAAGATAAAAAAAAGAAGCAGAAAATATAACAAACCTATCTTTGAGTTGTTGGCAACCCATTCGTAAGATTCTCTTACAATCTTCTAATACTTCAATGAAACATAAAAAACCTTTGATCGTATTCCGGTTGCAGCTGCATAGTTTTCTATCTCTTTCTCCCAGCTCCCTGTGTTCTTTTCCAGGCTCTTGAGGGAACTTCTTTGTACAAAACTACTTTCGCAATAAATTAAGTCAAGTTTGAAATTACGTAATATCGTTTAAAATGTTTAATCGCCTATAACACTTATACTTCTTTATTTGTTGTATTCACATTCCAAACTCAGAGGTTTCATCATCTGGCAGGCAGGTTTAGGTAAACTAAAATGAAAAAAAAAAATAATTGAACTAACTTAAGGGGAGTCTGACGTCAATTAAAAAAAAATTAGATATTATTTTTGTATTTATTTATTGTTCTTTATTTTTTCTGATCATTTTGATATATAATACTTATATATTTCATTCTAATAAGCCACATAAATAAATTTTACAAAGTTATAACATATGTTGTTTGATTTTTACATTCTCGACTTTCATACTGTACTCATTCTGTAACTTTTGAAATATTGATATTTTTGTTTTATATTTTGTGTTGGCTACACTGCTCCCTTTACTTACATCACCTGATAGATTTTAACAGCTGTCTGTTTGTTTTGGTTACCGTAATTTTGGCTTCTAAAATGACTGTAAAAATGAAGAAACTTGAGGATGGTAAGGGGTTGTCAGGTAAAAATCGGCTTACTATAGAAGCAGCTCCTCAATTGTAGACAGATTATTGTCTAGCAATTCGAAGGAACATTGATAATCTTGACAATATGTACAAAGCTATTTGGTCAAAGTTTTTTCACAGACTATCAACTGATGAAAGCCCACAACATGGACTTTGTCCTAAGGGAGAAGATACTTGGTGTAAATACCAATGTTCCCTAGTAACTAAAGATGCATTCACCCTGGCTTGAAACACTCAAAATAGGAGTTTGTGATTCTGTAATAAACAACTCAGGTATTTTGGGTAAGGGTAAGGGGTTTTATTTTTGCAAAAACTCTTTGGTCAGGCTTGGTGCAAATTGTGTACTTGGGCTGAAAGGCACTTGGACCAACTGCGGCAAATAAAAGCTAATAAAAAAGCTCAGGAAGTGACCAAGGCGGCCAGAGTTAGCAGTAAGAATTAAAAAGAGGAAGCTGGAAGACATGGAAGAAGAAGAGGAGCTGTATGGACCTGAGGTTCGACCTGAGGTGCTTGTGTGAAAAAAGACAATATTTTTCTTTCCGCTTCGTTTCCCGAAAACTTCAAATTCTCAACTTCTGGTACACACGTTTTTCCAAACATGTCTAAATGTATTGCCTTGAAATTTTCACCACACATTCCTTTCAACCTCCTTTACATGCTAAACTTTAACGTTTACTGTATAATAACAGACAAACAAATAAATATTTAAAATCTTAAAAAGTGTTTTGTTGTTACTTAAGACTCCCCTTAAGATTTATAATTACGTTCGTGGCTAAATTTTTAAACCTATTGCATGTGTGATTAATTTTTATTATTTGAAATTGTATTAAGTAATAGATTTTGTAACATATCTGTCAATTGATAGTATGTCAGAGTTAATTTTGGCAATTTGTAATACGAAAATTGATATCTATGTTTGTGTATGTATGGCTAGTATTATTTAAATGATAGCTTTTATATATTCAAGACATACATAATTTTCTGTTTAGGTGACATGACGCGAGTGTACAGATAAGCAATCTGCGGCGAGGCTCTAGTAGCCATTCACGAAACAAGATCTCACCTACGCAGTCATTCTGTGATTGATTTTAAATAATAAACTATCAAAACACCTTTTATTTTAATATAACCTCGAGATAACTAAATAAGTCAGTAAATATTCCAGTTCTTGAATCTTTACTCACACGAATACCGAAGAATGGGCTATAAAAGGTAAAGCCCATGTTCTTGGGAAATAAGCCCCCCTCCCCCCGGCAATAGGGAGGCCCATTCGTACTACTGCATTGATTGTGAATGAACGTTTGATTAAAAAGATAATAATCCTCAGTGCTAATAGCTTTGATTAAATATATTTAAACATTCAAAAATCAAATTAAATGGAATAAACTTGATGAGCTTCAAAGTAATCAACTAATCAGAGCGAGAGTACACTATTATCTGGATACAATTTTCATCCATAGATTTAATACTGGTGGTGTGAGTGTCGTCTAAAATGTAAGTTCACTTCACATCAAAAGGTTGCGAAAAAGTATTTAAAACTATAATTTATTGCCTTGCTGTTTTGGGTAATTATTGAGTTTTCGAAAGTTTGAATATAATAATTTGATTTTTCTTTGCTCCACGAATAATACCTGAAAATGTTAGTAGGACACCTTGGATATTAAATATTATAGAGGGAAATGGTATGCTTCTATTCTATATAAAACATAATTTCTATAAGTAAGGTTTTACTGAATAACATAAAATCCTGTATTAAAATGAGATATTCTTAACTCGTAACTAAAAACAAATTATGTAAGAAATGAACAATATTGTTGTATTTTATTGTGCTTTATGGCTGAAATTTAATTACATTTCCATGAACAAACCCATATCATATAAAATTTTAATTATTATAGTTTGAACATTCAAAAAGAATTAAAACCTTTTCAGGTGAACGGTTTCTGATGCGATTTCAAAAAACCAAACTTTCCCTCCATTGAAATAAAAATATTATAAAAAAAGAAGTAGAAAACATGTTTTATAATAGCCTTCAAAAGTGTTTAATAGAATTCAGAAATAAAATTTCGATGATAACTAAAGATTTTAATAAAACAATTAGGAATCAATAAATATATTTCACAAAATATATCAAGCCAAGCGTTGGTTGATTTGTAGAACCACAAAAAGCCAAAAAAAGAAGAAAGCGATATTAAATGCATTTAATCAGAGTATCTTTGTAAACATTGCCACAAATTACTACAAACCGTGATATAAGCAAGGATATCAATTAGGATTCAATACGTCCTATTAACATCGGCCTCATATAAAAAGCAAAATCAAAATTCATAGTTTTAACAATATTGGAATATACAGATTCAAATGCAACGAATCTGTGAACTACTTATACTGGACACACCACCCGATCATAATTCATAATTGGATTTCAGTTATAATAATACAAACACAGATGTACTCCCGATCTTGGGTCAATGTGTCGAGCGTTTACCTTGCTTTTAGTAACTCTCACTATTGTTCGTTTTCGTCTGCTGAGTTGTCTGCTTCCCTCGTACATTCTTAGTGAACCCTCACCTTAGTCAACATAAGTAAATAAGCTGGATGTCAGTAGTTGATATTTCCTTGAGCTGGTGAGTGGGAGTGAGCAAAGATGTATCAATATTGTTCGAAGCTTAACCAAGCACCGATCTATCTTATCAACCAACGAACGATATTTCTTGTCTTATACAAGCTGCCAGTTATTCGATAATGTGATGCTGAAAGATTTTAAGCGAATGGGTATTAATGACTCCAATAAGTATTTTTTTGAACGTCTATTGACTAAAAGATTAGTATCCATAGCGAGGAATATTTATACCAAGGAATTCAAACGTGTTAGTAACCTTTCGAAACGACGTGAACTTGAAATTTTAGACGATACTCATGCAACGTTTTTGTAATTCTAAGGACAAACAATGGTATCAAGTGAACGTTGTATGATTGCTCTGAATAATTTTTGCTTTTTACTCAAACGTTTACTCAATCAATACAGTACAACCGTTACAAAACAAAAATGTCGTGTACGTTATTGTAACATATTAATATCAGTAACAAACGTTCGCTTACAAACAATCTTTCAGCATCAGGTTATCAAAAAACTGGTAGCATGTAAATAGGTGCTTGGTTGAGCAGACGAAACGATCAATAGTGAGAGTTACTAAATGCAAGGTAAACGCTCGACACACTGACCCAAGATCGGGAGTACATCTGTGTTGTATTATTATAACTGAAATCCAATTTATGATCGGGGTGGTGTGTCAGTTAAAATTTAAATTTTTGATTTTGAATTACGTTTACTTTTATATAATGCCGAAGTTAGTAAAAGTTTTGAAAGCTAATTGATCCTTTTTTATATTGTGATTCTAGTAATTTGTGCCAAAAGTTTTCAAAGATACCCTGATTGGAATGTGTTTGTTTTTATTCTTCTTATTTTTGGCTTTTAATTGTTCTTAAATCAACTAAGCTTGGCATGATTTCTTATTATTTTTTTTAAATCTTAAGTTATTATCAAAATTTTATTTCTGAATTCTATTTTACAACTTTTATTGGCTACACTACTAACACAAAGTTATAAACTTTCTACTTCATTTTTTAATACTTTTATCTCTATGCAGGAAAAATTAGGTAAAGTATAATTTTGAAATCATATCAGAACCGTTCACCTTAAACGGCATCTATTCTATTTGAAAGTTTAAAATTATAACGTTAAAATTTTTAGTATGATATAGGTTTTGTTCCTGATGTAATATAATTAAATTTCAGTCATAAATCACAAAAAAATATAACACAGTTCAATTCATGTGCATAACTAACAAAGGAAACTGCGATATACAGAATTGTAAAATTTCTTACATGTGTTTTAATTATGTCTTCAGATAATCACATTATGATACAGATTTTATGTTATTCAGTACGTTATACCTGTAGAGAACCATGGCGAGAACAATGTGACAATGTGATTGGCTCGTTGCAGAGTTTGTCTGCATACTAATGCCCAGTTCCCACTGATGTATGGCTACAACTCACCGACAATACACTGATTAGAAGCTGCTGTGTTTATAACTAGAACAATGTGATTGGCTCGGCTCGTTGCAGAGTTGTCTGCATACTAATGCCCAGTTCCACTGAATGTATGGCTATAACTCACCGACAATACACTGATTAGAAGCTGCTGTGTTTACAAGTAGGACGATGTTGTCTATACACTGAATGAGATATATCATTAAACATTTCACCTTACTAACAATTATTTTATATCGATTGAAAGTCTTTTATGTTTGGAAATCACGATAACTTAGATGGCTTATTCACGTTTTCAGTGCTCACATGTCTTGAATGGTCCAAAGAACAATACCGACATCTTGTCCTCTGATGAAAACTTGAACGTACTTATTCTTAAAAATAAAAATTACGAGGAAATTTATTTTCATTTTGATTGACTGAACTAGTGTGGAAGAATTCAATAACTTTAATAGATACGATTTAAAACAATTTACACATACATTATTTTACAAGCACAGAACTTAAAGTCTTGTAAAAAGGGTCCACAAATACTACAAAACAAGCCATAATCGATGAATAATCATTCAAGTCGATAAACAAATATTATCGTTTCATCATATTTAACTTTTACATCTCTAGAAAACCTTATAGGAAATAAATATTGTTTTCAAGTTCTTTTTCAGAAATAAATACAGTTGTAGCCTACACAGACTAGGATTAACACATTATTTTTTCACCCGAAAAATTATGTATTATTTTTTTACAGTTCCGCAGCACTATCGATTGAATAACAATAAGTGATTTGTTTGTTATCTTTATAATTTCAGCTGGTAAATGCCAAATTCTGTAGCTTATTAATTAGGATAAAAATAAAAATAAAATTCACTTTTTGTTTTGTTAAATAACAAATAATATTATATAGAAGTCCCTCTAATTGAAGGTGCAATGTTTAATTAAAACGAGTTTGCATCTTATTAATTTTATATACTTTCATTGTTTACTCAAATGCATGTCATAAAAGTTTGAAACTGATTCGCGAAAAAATTCTTGTTTTAAATTTTAATTCTTATATAAAATAACGAAATGATAAGTGTGTTCTATATTCTCCCTAGCCGTTAATTGTGAGCATATGGTTAAAGACTCCTCTTGAACTTAAGATATCCCATGATATACATTTAATCATAGCTCGATTTACATATTGAGTTTTTAATTAGATGATTTTAATGATATTTTTATAAACAGTAATAAATACAAATTGGTGTCTATATTACATAAATAACAATTTCAAGACCAACACTTGCTCCGGAAGAATTTATTACAGTTAGAAAAATTGTTTTACCGACTTTTAAACTACAATTTTAAAGACAAATTTAACTTTAAAAAATAAGACTTTTACAAATTAAGTAAACATTTTAGAATAAATGAAAAGATTAATTTCTTAAACACAAATACTAAAGAACCCCTACTACAAAAAGGCAATGGCAATGTTATGTTACAAAATTACGAATAGATATAGATTCACTGCATCAAACCAATAGTAATTTTTATTAAAATATACTTATTTATCAAAACAGTAAAGGAAATAAAGCAAGTGTACATTTTTACCCGCAATTACCACCAGAGCAATTCGCTATTCACTTTTACATCACATTTGTATATTCTATCTCTGTTTTCGTTGGAGTTCTATGAATAAAGGCCACAATACTTTGGATCCACGAAAAATTTGTAACTTAAATGTTTATAAACGCAGAAGCATTAACAAGACCTGTCTTAGAAAATATTTATTAATAAACATTCAACACAAGAAAATTTGACGAAATGTTCTTGAAAAGGCTTCATTATAAACACTGGAATCATGAAGTAAACGCGCAACATTACACAATAAGACAAAAAAATGTATATAAATCCAAAAATGCGTCATATTTTTAAGAGCTATGATACAGTAGATAAATAAAACATTGACACAAACAAGATAAAAAAGAGAAAATAAATAAATCCTTTGCCTCGCAGGAAAGACACGTCAAGCAAGATATGTACACTCGTGCATGCCGCAAGCAACATATAGGGGTCTATAAGTGGCTTACCTACAGGTCTTGTGTCAACTCTCGACTATTGTCTGAAGGGGGAATAGTGATCGATATGTAAACGCTCAACTTCAGCTGGTTTATCATTGACAGAATTACAAATACATTTGTTTTGCCTTTTTAACGACGATTGTATGATAAGGGAACATTAATCGATAAGAAATATATTCACCATAAGTTGGTTTATTATTGAGAAGATTACGCATGACGTTTCTTACAATTTTATGGCAATTACCAGATATTTTAATAGTGATCGATATAACGTTTACTTTGAGCTAGGTAGTCATTACACTATTATCTGGTATTAAACTCACAGTGATTGTCTCGAGGGTTTATAGTAATCGATACGTAACCCTTACCTTGAGCTTGGTAGTTCACAGAATTGTTTTCACGGATATCTGATAATCACTGTGGTTGTCTCGAGGGTTTTTTACACGGTTATCTGGTATTAAAACATGGTGATTGTATCGAAGGTTTGAAGTGATCGATACCTAACCCTTACTTTGTGGTAGGTTGTCACTGAATAGCTTTCACGGTTATCCTGGTTTTATCACGGTGATTGTCTCGAGGGTTTATAGTGATCGATACGTAACCCTTACCTTGAGCTTGGTAGTCCACTGAATTGGCTTTCGCGGATATCTGATAATCACTGTGGTTATCTCGAGGGTTTTTTTACACGGTTATCTGGTATTCAACACATGGTGATTGTATCGAAGGTTTGAAAGTGATCGATACCTAACCCTTACTTTGTGGTAGGTTGTCACTGAATAGCTTTCACGGTTATCTGGTTTTATCACGGTGATTGTCTCGAGGGTTTATAGTGATCGATACGTAACCCTTAGCTTGAGCTTGGTAGTCACAGAATTGCTTTTCACGGATATCTGATAATCACTGTGGTTGTCATCGAGGGTTTTTACACGGTTTATCTGGTATTAAAACATGGTGATTGTATCGAAGGTTTGAAGTGATCGATACCTAACCCCTTACTTTGTGGTAGGGTTTGTCACTGAATAGCTTTCAATTCACGGTTATCTGGTTTTAATCACGGTGATTGTCTCGAGGGTTTATAGTGATCGATACGTAACCCTTACCTTTGAGCTTGGTAGTCACTGAATTGCTTTCGCGGATATCTGATAATCACTGTGGTTATCTCGAGGGTTTTTACACGGTTATCTGGTATTAACACCATGGTGATTGTATCGAAGGTTTGAAAGTGATTGATACCTAACCCTTTACTTTGTGGTAGGTTGTCACTGAATAGCTTTCACGGTTATCTGGTATCAATTCATGGCGATTGTCTCGAGAATTAATAGATTATCGATATTCAACGTTTAACTTGTCTAGGTTGTCACCATACAAGTTACACAAAACATTAGGTGTGCACAGCACAATACTGGTATCAACGCTTTTGAAATGGCATCTCAGTGATATCGGAGATTATTGGTGATAATTAACATTCTTTAAAATTTTTCAAAATTCATTTAAATGTAATTTTAAGCCTTAATCTGGCAAACTGTACTATCGGTTTTTTTAGAACGGAAAATTACGAGATCGTAAGTTTAGAGCGGAAGTTTGTTAGCTAACAATCATCTTAATACTTCACAACGGATTCAGGTTGTATAGAATTGATTCATTTGTTTTTCGCAAAGTCAGTATATATTATTGAAGGCCGTATAGTTAATAACTAATACAAAATATTTAAATGAAATTAGAGAAGTGTATTAAGAACGTTGAATTTTTTTAATTTCAGATTACAAATAGGAGGCAACTTCTAATTGCCTCTTTATATAATTGCTACCGTTAAATTTTAATCTAAGTACACTTGGGGTAATGTGTTAATATTTTATCACGTTTACAGTGGACAATTTTATAGAATCATTGCAAATATAAACATAACCGTTTAAGAAAAATTTTTAAATTGTACTAAGAAGTTGTGAGCACGATAAGAGAAAGGGAGAATAGGAACCAGGTCAAAGGTTACAGGTTTCTTAATTAAATTTCAAACAATTATTACGGTTTATATAAGATATTTGTGTTCAGAAGAAAACTTTATGAGCGTATTTCATTTTTTTTATTTAACTTAATACCTTAAAAATATAGCAAAGAACAATTTTCTGTAGTTTTCTTAAAAAGGGCATAACTTTATATTTCATAGACGCATTCACACCTTTTAAATATTAATATTTATTAAGAAATAAGAAACGGATTTGACTTTGTTTATTTACAATATAACTACTGTTTGTACCGTCCTGTGTAAAAGGTAATGGAAGAATGAAATATATAAAACACAAAAAGATAGGTTACACTTAAAATATTAAAGGTACTAATTAGAGCTGAATGTATTATTTCCTAATTTACCAGCATTTTACTAAAATGTGTATACTACTGAAAAATTATTTCACAATAATGGTTAGTGGCAATAACCAAGTGATGTCGCTAAGCAAATAGTTAATCAAAA